>NC_025993.2:89835981-89968481 GCF_000442705.2 Elaeis guineensis
CCGCATTAGTGACAGGACCCATGTATGATTGTAATAGATGAATCTAATAATAATCTGAGCTAAGTCCACTGCCTGCTGCATCCTACGAAGCTTTTCAATATCCATCAATATAAGGTCGATGCAACTCTTTGGTGGCCTTATACTATAGCTCATTATCTATTGATGACTTGTACGACATTCTACTCTCCTACCGCATCAATCACCTCCTCCACCAATTCGAGAATGTACACGGTGTTGTGCATCTTTATCTGAAGCATCAATTAACTTGTGAAAATATATTTTTTCATTATAATATATCAAGAAGTTGATGATGCTTTGTTTGATAAGATTGGTCCAAAACCATCACACATCACCGTTAATCCATATGTGGACCATTTATTCTTATAAAAAAAATCTATCTCTGCAGATCCTCCTTGTTATTATCAAAAAGCTCAGATAGATATCCCTAGGTCCTGAAGGATCTATACTTGGGCCAGCAGTCTATATGACTGAAATAGCAAAGCAAAAGTATGTGTAGTCTGCTGCATTCGCTAGAATATAGCTGAAATAAAACTATGATCCAATAGCTCGCCACATATCCTTCTTTAGCATACTATCAATTCTCTATTTTTTTGAATTCTTACTAGAGAAAGCCTATGAATTCAAGTCATGGATGGTGGCTTTTGTTAGAATCTCTTTAGAGGTCTTCCTCTTATGCCAAAAGCCCCCAATATAGATGAAATCTTATACCTGCCTCTACTGACAGTCTGCCTGATCGAGGAGGTCCTGAACTCGGACTCCCCCCAGCAGTCGCAATGCCAAATCTCGATTCAAACATGACGATCCAAATCGTTCTCTATATATGGCCATCTCATCCATTCGATATTAATCATCCAGACTCGCCTGAATGACGACCTCGATCTGTGCCTCATCACCTGAAACGGAGGCCTCCTCTGACTCTATGGAGTGATAGAAATATGCCTCTATGGCTCAGCAGTCCACCTCCATCCTCTTCTGCTTTACCCTCTCTTTCACTGCTTTGAAATCAACAATGTGCTTCATCAATTGTCAGATCTCCTATGGGCATTTTTGACACATGGCTACATCGGGATAACTACCAGCCAAATATTGTTCCAACCTAGTCATCCCTCCTCTTTTGAACTATGTTGCACTATTTGCATCTTTAATGGTACCGAGCCGAAAGCATCTCATCATGGTACCAACCAATGTCACGCTATGAGTCCTCACTCAATGGATTCATTTCTAAAGATTTAACAAAGCACGTCAGTTTAATAATTACATAAAAATAATAAAATTTATCATCCTAAAAAAATTATTTTTTAAAATTCAAAAAATTCATCTGAATAATGTATTTTATAGTTCAAATTTTTCATAATTTTTATTTATACCTAATTTTTTCTATATTGAAAAAAAAATTTAAATGTCATAAATTCAAAAAATATGTTATGTGGTTCAAATAATACTTCTGAATTAGCTAAAATATACTACTAAAATTATATTTTTTAATTGATTATATATTTTATTATTTAATTAACTAAAAATATTTTTAATTCAAAAAATTTTAAAAATTCATTTGAGCTTAGATCCAAATAAAAAAATATCAGATGCTATATATATTTTTTAAGCCCATAAACATATATTGAATGCTATTTATTTTTTATTTTTATTCAAAATTAGGCCAGGCTACTATGTGCATCATGCATCAAAATCTTCACAAATGGACATCAAGTTTATGTTGAAAGTAGCTTAAATCGTCCTAAATAATATTCTGATTTTATTGTTTATTTTTTTAATTTTATTTTTTATAATTTTTTATTTCAAAAATATATTTTTAATTAAAAAATATACGACTAATAAAAATTAATAATTTTAGTGTCATCGTATAGATTATCCAAAGATCTACAGCATACAATGAAATCATACCAAAATCAAAAACTTTGACATGATTTCCCCCTATTTTCCTATTTATTGCCGAATTTCAGCCAAAAAAATGCAAAAAACAATAAATAAAAGAGCGAACATTGGATTACCTTGAATTCAGTTGAAATATCTTGATTTTTCGATGAAATCGTGGAGAATCTGGTGATTTGGGATGTTTCTTTTTTTTCTTTTATTTAAAACTAAACAAACGATCAAAGAGACAATGAAGCAACTTCGATAGCTTTTAGCCTAAAAGTTACCCACCCCACCCCATCGTGTTGCGAACCAACCCGAACCGGCTAGAACCATGCTAAACTGCACAATTCAGGTTGGTTTTCAGGGATTTTTTGCATTACAGCCCCGAACTAGACTAATTCCCCATCGATCTGGTTTGGTACAAGGTGTACCGGACAATTCAGACTGATACAGAATTTAATGGCTAGGAAAGTGAAAACGGATGGTCCATCTATAATGATTCAGAAGTTTATTTTGATCAAATGCATTAAATATCTTGGGATCTATATTGATAGACATGCATTGGATCATGTATTCATCAATATGCTTTTATTTATAATTAAAGTTCTTGTACTCTAAAAATTTATATTTCATACATAATATGCTTGATTGATTTGACTATAGGTAAAGAAAATTGAGCCTACAAAGCTTACTATCTCTCTTCCATTTTTTTCAGATGCAGAGGAATAAACAGGACTTGGGCTGAGCAAAGAGGAGTCTAGGACCTAAAGAAAACCCATTAGCTCTTCTAGATGAATAATTATGATTGGACATTTGTATGAAAATTTTTTGATTATTATAAAGATTGCAAACTTTCTCTTTTCAATAATTACATTATATTAATTGTTGCTTTTGCTACTGCTACCTAAGTTCGGAAATTGGAATGATATGCACATATATGAAAAGGCAGGCCTTGCACGTCTTGTGGAATTAAACCCTATGATGTGCCGACTGTCACATACTTGGCCTAGCCTATTTGGTCGGGGCGTGACAGACAGTCAGTATGACCATGAACCATAGCCAATGATATTTCATCTCCAGTACTGACCTAAAACAAATATAATTATTAGACACATGTTAAACCCTCAACAATCATATTTATCTCACCTTTTATATGTTTCTGCCAATATAGATTAGCTTGCATAATTAGCCAATCACAATGGTCAATCCAATTAATATTCAGAGATACTTTCAAGTGACCTTGTTTTTGGGGCTAGCAAGGGGCTCATTGCTCACCCTAGATTAATATATCTGAAGATATTACTTTCCTTGCACCTATTGGCCAACAAACTGTATCTATGTAATTAACTTTGTCACAGCAAATGCTTGGAAACTTATTTTAGTTTTAATTTTTGCAGCTTAGGGGACTTTCAGTTTCAGCAGTTTTGTAAGTACCACCCAAG
Source organism: Elaeis guineensis (assembly GCF_000442705.2). Classification (NCBI taxonomy): domain Eukaryota; kingdom Viridiplantae; phylum Streptophyta; class Magnoliopsida; order Arecales; family Arecaceae; genus Elaeis; species Elaeis guineensis. Next base: position 89,839,320 of record NC_025993.2, read on the forward strand.
CTGTAGATTTTTAGCCAAAAAATCAAGAGAAAACCAAAAAATGAAGAAAAAATAAAAGAAGAATATAAAATTATGAGGCAATATCTTAGAGTATTTTGTGGTAGATAGATTCTTTATGTGTATAGTTTTAATATTTTTTAGGATAAAGTAAACATTGCATATAAGTAAAATTCAAGAATACTAGCATTTTTATCTGTGTAGTTTCTTTCTCATATTTTGAAATTTAATGGCCATTTCATCAAATGCATGAATTATAAAATTTATATTTATTTTATATAAAAAAATGCTCATGTAAAACATATTCTATTTCATTAGTCTTTCAAAATACTGTAATAAGGGTCTTCTAATATCCCTTGCCTTGTCAAGAGTTATGTTAATCATCTATCTCTGCTTTTAACTCATGAAAAAGGAAGAATATTTATACACACAGCCAATGTGCTTAAATAAACAAGAAATAACTGTGATATGATATTAAATACCTTTCTCTTGAAAATATTAACATCTATGCCTAGTTTCAATCAGTTTCAACAGAAGCCATTAGAACTAGACTAAAGCCAATCAATTTTGACCTAAATTAACTGAAACCAGAAAGTAGGGGATCAATTTCATTTTAATTTCATTCAAAACAAATCAGTTCAGGATGAAGGTTAAAACTTTGATTCCAATTGACATGTATTACATATGAAATCCCAGTATCAGGTTGAAACATAAAACCTCGATTATGACCAACATGAAAAATCCTTAGTTGCAACATTGATACATTTGTTGCTGCTGATACAAGTGCTCACGCTACTGAGTATACCACTACAAGATTGTCCTCAAATTGGAAGATAGAAGCAAGCCATGTTTCACAATTAGTAAAAGCAACAATCAATCAGAGGGAAAGGGCAATGGAGAAGAGGGAAAGTTTTTCCCTAAAATATAGAGGGAGAAGTGGAGAGCATATGTACATTGTTAAATTGCATTCAAGATCAGATGTTTTGTACATGGAGGAAAGAGAAGGGAAAAATCACATCTCATGAAAAAGAGAGAATATCATGCTAATAATTGTATTGTTGTTTTACCTTCTATGGGATTCCCAAATCAAACCTAAAGTGAAACTAACTGTGTCAAGCTCTTTCTGTTAGGAGTTTGAGGCACATTCGAATTTTCAGAAAAGTTGACATGACATACCAATGATTGAGAAAACACTAGAACATACAGAAACTGATAAGAACTGAAAAAATTTCAGTCAAGGATACATAAAGCAGAATTATAAGAAATGTTGACTTGAAGAAGAAAACACACATGAATTACCTATTGGATGTGGGAGATCAAAAGCAAGATATCTAATAATTTTTTTAGCATGATCCAAGTCAGCAAAGACACGGATACGTAGCACAAGTAAATTGATTTCTTTTGTTAAACCAACTTCATTCATGAGGTAAAAGTCTAAGAGATATATACCTCCATTTTGTGTTGTCCCCGAAGTACGGATGAATCTTCTCCTTCCAAGTTAAGCTGTAAACGTTCCAGTTCAATTTCAAGCTCTGCTTCCAGTTGATCCATCTTTAGATAACTTTTATTGTCAGAAATAGCCACATAATTTGACTGTACATTGGATTCAATGGCACATCTTGCCTCTTCCTGCTTAAAAGATGCTATGTCACTTAGTGAGGGAATAGCCTTGCCTGTACTTACATCACCAGAACAATCTGGTCCAGGAAAGGTGGCATCATTACTCGTCTCCAAGAAGCTACATATAACATTATTCCTTTGAACTTCATTTTTAATTTCTTTTAGCAAAGTTTCCATCTCTGCCTGCATCTCTGTCATTCGTTTGAATTCAGTTGCACACCTGGTCAGGAGGAAGACAAGACCCAGCCCCATACCTAGGTTAAGAGATATCTCTTCCGGCTTCTCATCTGGGAAAACAATGACACTTACAGTAAAATTAATTCTAATGGTGTATATGTAAAGAGGTTGCATTTTCCCTAGAGAAAGATATGTAAAGACGAATAAATTTTCAGTTTTTAACTATGCCTTGGATAGTAAGGCAGACAAAATTTAGGATGTGACATGTCAGACATCAATAAAGATTTTGATTTTGGAAGTAATAATGAACCATAACATAATGAGATATCTGGACAGAGACTTGACTCCAAAAACAATCCACGAGGATTTTCAAAAATACTTAACAGACTCTTTATATTATTCCTCTATGGGACCTGGCTAGAAAATTTAAGAATATCACAAAATACAGTAAATAAGATAACCAATCACCACCGTGGAACAGATGAAGATTAAGTTAGCATGATAATGGCAAAGAATTTATGGTGTAAAAGGCAACTTAATTTGCAGCATCTCTTTACTCAAAATATTTGCAGCATTATAAGCCACCAAGATTGACCATATAGTAGGCTGGAGCCAAATGTAGGCTTTCTCATATTGCATCTTGTTTAAAGGATTATGATTATGGCAAGTGCACCCATACGACACATATGGCTGCAAGGAAAAGATGAAGGTAGAATATTCGTGTATCCAAAATACAAGCTTGAACAAAAATATCAAATATTACCAGATTCAAAGTCTGCATATGCTTTATCATCTTAGGAGTTATCAGCAATGTTGCTCTTTAGTAAACCAATAATTCAAAACTACACATTGCATAATCCAAGGAAAATCCTAGCCATTTCTCTTCAGACAACGACTTCAACATTGATCAATCTTCAGGTCTTGTGTCTTACAATGCCCTTTCCTAACTCATTAAAATCCTGATTGTACCACCTCTTTTATACCCTTTGGGTTCCAAGTATCGACTGCAAGTACTATATTTAGAATTTTTTAAAATTTTTAAATTATGTTGTAAATTAATTTTGCATTAGAGTAATGTGGTTGTCTTATTTAGTAGCTGAAAGTAATAAGCATTGTGCATACATGCATATATGCATATTTCATCAATGCTGATTCTGCCATGCTTAAGCAGGGCAGACGTTGGGGAGAGAGAAATGAATGCACAACTATGACAAAAATAATTAGTCATACCTCTGGAAGCTTAGGGGGTGTTTGGTTTGTAACCAAAATCAGAATGGGAATCGGAATCGGAATCGGAATGGCTTGGAATCAGAATCGAAATGACCAACTCCTCCGAAGCGTTTGGTTCGTGACCGGAATCGGAATCAGAATTGGAATGAAAATTTGAATCCATAGAGGAGAGTAGGGATTGAGTTCTATATAGATGGAGCCATTCCCATTCCACCCTGAAATCGGAATCGGAATGGAACTCCTCCCAACCAAACGGTTGGAATTAGAGTCACCCATTCTGATTCCGATTCCGATTCCAGACCTCCACTTCCTCCAACCAAACACCCCCTTAATATTTTACGACAATAAACAGACTAAATAATGTGCAAAGATTCTGCTACAGACAACATATTGCATGAGAAGCGCAATACAGAAAAAGCAGCGAAAGCAACAGTAATCCTTGAGAAAGCCACAAAGAAATAGCCTGTGCAGACAGATGCTAACAACAAAATTATATGCCGAAAACAGTGGAAAGCATCGTACCCTTTTAGAGCTATGGGTTTGTCTAGGCTTGTGAGGCTAGCACCAAAACAGTGATAGCATTGGCAGACCTAAACCGGTCTGCCAGCTAACTGTAAACAATATGCCATAGAATGATGCTTACTTTACCTCAGCATGTAACTTGATCAGGTTTTCCTGAACTGCTGGGGATGAAGTGGACACTGAGGACCCTCTTAAACCACCAACCACCATGTAATGGTATGGGACACGGAACCTGGTTTGGTGCTTATCACTAATATACACACTGGGTACACCTAACGGTATTATGATGTGCAATCCACATTATAACATCATGAACACAAAAATTATAGTGAATGAGATGGTAGATAGATTTCACTAGCAGCACTCAAAATTCAATTCTGTTGGGCCCTTAACATGTAACCCAAAATTACTGTTCTTTAAGTAAAAGAAAGAAACCTCTACAGAGCTTTATAACATGGAATTGCAGAGCCCCATATATTTAATCACAAATGGTTGTCTCGAACAACACTTTGAGTAGCAGCATTCCCCACAAAAAAATGACAGTGTTCAAAAAAAAAAAATGATCCCGAACAGAGAGATATAATGAAGGTTTTAAATTATTGGGATGGAGATGTTCCAATATCTCTATGGAACGAGACGCTCCGCTGTCCCATCCCGTCCCAGCCCAGCAACTGTCCTGGTCAATATCCTTCATCTCTCTCCTTCTTCTTTCTTTCCCTTGTTTCTTTTTTCCCTTTCTTTTCTTTCTTTTCTTTCTTTTCTTCTAGCTTCCTTTCTTTTTCTTTTTTTTTATTCTTTCCTTTTTCTTCTTTTTTTTCCTTGTTCTTCTTCTTTTTCTTTCCTTTCTCCCTTCTTTCCTTCCTTCCATTTTCTTCTCCCTTCAATTCTTTCTTTCATTTTTCTTCTTCTTCTTTCCTTTTAATTTTTACCTTTTATCTTCTTTTCTTTTTTCCTATTTCTTCTTCTCTCCCCTCATGGATGGGTTTTGGAGCCCCGACCCAATCCCATTGTCTCATATGAACGGGATCGGACGGCCCGGATGCCCCCTATTGGACGTAAAACCTTGCATATAATCACTAATGCAAAACCAGAATTGCTTGAACTATCAACAAAATTTACCTAAAAAGAATCCAGCTTCAAACACTAGTTATGAAATATATTGATATCAAAATATCGAACATATGGACTGCAACTTAAACCAGGTCAAAATTAAACAAAGAGATGCATCAAAATCTCACCTTTTTATATAAAATTTAGTAAAGATACACTTTGAGGCGAAAATCCAGAAGCAGAAATTAATACAACTAAAAAACTCAAATACCTGAAGAAACGGAGAGCTTCTTACTAGTCCCTCTGTGCCCAGCCCCATCCCCCTCCACGACCTCGGAAACTGAAGGGCCCACCTCCTCCTCCTCCCTTTTCTTCTTCTTCTTCTTCTCACGGAAATACCCCAGGAACCGCACCAAACGGCCCGATCCCGACACCACCTCTCCTCCTCCCCCTCCGCCTCCACCGCCGCTGCGGCCACCCGGCGACGACTTCTGGAGGGGGAGAAGCCACCGGGAGAGCAGCGACCGAGGAGAATAAGACGACCCACCAGCCAACGAAGCATTCGACGGAGAAGCGGAAAGAGCCAGCAACAAGGATAGGTCCCCATTTTTTCTATTGCCGGCATCCATTTCCTCGTCTCCGCCGCCGGCGCCGCCGCCGCCGTCGGGCTCGTGGAGGTAATCTACTATTCGCTTCTTCTCCTTCTCGATGAAGCGTAGGCTCCTCCTCTCCTGCCTCCAGAACGCCGCCATTCTCGAGCCGCGATAGAAATAGAACGAAGAGATTTATTATTGTTTTTGTTTGGCGGGAGCCATGGACTCGTTACGTGAGGAGCTCGGCGCGGGCCAAAAACATAAAAATAGTGGTCGCATGGAGGTTTTCAATTTTTTCTTTTTTTTTAACGTAAATGGAGGAGGTCAAGTTAGGGCGGCCATCGGTCGGCGGACGAGATTGATTAGATGAAATTTACCAATTTAAATTCAAGTTATTTATTAAATAAATTAAAAATTCAAATTATTATCTAATTATTTTATTAAATAAATAATTAAAACCAATCTTTAACAAACTAAAACAAATTAAACAGATTAAAAGTTTTAGAATTACTGCTCCTAGTTCGAGTTTCAACTAAGCTTGCAATAAACCACATTAAATGCTTGATCGCCAGCGGGGCTTGATAGATTCTCCTGGACCACATGTGCTTGGCATGATCAAATATGCCTACTAAGTTGCAACAAAATATGTGACATTGTCATTGTGTATAAATATGAAAGTGGGAATTGGCAACACCATTGAGATAGATTTTCTTTTCGCAATTGATTTTTATTATTAGTTTACCCAAAAAAAAGATTTTTATTAAGAATAAAGCAATCATGGATTAATGGACAAACTCATACCTAGCAAACTTAGGTCGCCCTAAATGCTGGATTTTTGGGCCCTAGGTATGGTTTCATCCTTGACCACCGGAAAAGTCCTGTGGTCGTAGTCGCTCATCAAAGCTACATACAAATGTGGCACTAGCATGGCATGTCATTTCATTGATTTATCTGCGTACCAACTCTTGTAATTGGACCCATTCTTTTGTACCATATTGGCATGAGAATATAAGATGAATGAGCACAGCATAGCACTAATACTTTGCATTTGTATTGCAAAGTATCAAAGTTCAGAATTTCTGATATGTTATTTGCGGAGGTGGGGAACTTTAGGAGGGGTATCATCATCATAATAGCGACCCAAGTGAAACATTTTGGGTTATAATGCCAAGAGACTTTGTGGATCATACCCCACCCTCTCACCATGATGCCTGCCTCGCTTCAAACCCTCCTGATTTTTATAAAGCAATGCAGGCTTTCCCAGAACAAAGAATTGATGTACAAAGAATTGCTACAAGGGATGAATGAAACAAGGACTAATTCTGATTTTTTTCCTCCTAAAACAGTTATTAAGAATAGATGGATGAATAGTTTCCACAGGATGTAAAACAGATAGGATAAGCCATATTCAACATGGTAAAAAAGAGGCTAAACATTTGTCTGTCTTGATTTTTCTTATTAGATTTTTTTTCTCTTGACGGCTTCTTAAAAACTGTGGTGCACTAATGGTTTGGGGAAGTGGCTGGGGTCTAATTGTTAACTAATATATTACTTGTCAGGCGGGTTAACCAACGTGGTCGTGCCGGAGTGGTTATCGGGCATGACTAGAAATCATGTGGGCTATGCCCGCGCAGGTTCGAATCCTGCCGACCACGGTTTTTTTAATTATTTTCCATAATTTAATATTTTTTTTATTCTTATATGTTCACTGTTCATTTGCATTTCCATTTTATTATCTTAGCATTTTGATTTTCATTTCTCAATTATATTTTTAAACTTTAAATTTATCTATTTATTTATTTTATTTTGTATATTCTTTTTTATTTTTATTTTTATTTTTTATATATTTAATATTTTATCTTATTTTTTGTATGATCAATTTTCATTTCCATTTGTATTTTGTTATCTTAGCATTTTGTTTTTCATTTCTCATTTATATTTTTAAATTTTCAACTTTACTTGTTTATTTATTTTATTTTATTTATTCTTTTTTATTGTTAATTTTACTTTAATTATATATATACACACACATTCATATATATGTATTTTATCTATTTATTTTCTCTTCTTCTTCTTTGCACATAATCGGAGTGGTCACACATCACCAGCTCTCAAAAATAAAGCCATGTATTTTCATCAATGGATTTTAGAGAGCTCCAACCTTTTTCATTTTATCATTTTTATATTCTTTTTTATTTTTATTTTTACTTAATTCTATATTTCATATTTTATTTTATTTTATTTTATTTTTTGATATTTTTTTATTTTATTTTTATTTAAATTTATATGTCTTATGTAGCTTTGTATCTCTTATCTCTATCTTATTCTTCTTTAATATAATTTGAAAGATTGGAACTTGTCTCATATAACTAAGTCCCAAAAATAAAATCATGCATTTTTACTGATGCATTTAGAGAATAAATTCTCAGAAAGTCATGTATTTTCGTGGTATCAATGTCTCCTAACATGTATGTTTTTATTATATTATGCATGTCGTCTATGTTGTCGTAGTGATTTATCGAAAAAAAGTGATTTGTTTCATGCTTTGTATTGTTTTTGTTGTATAATATCACAGCTAGAGGTAGGGTTGGAAGCGGGCCAGGCCACACCCCTGCTGAGCCTAATCCAAAAATTTTTTTAAGACTTCAGACCAGATTTAAGGTCAAAAGTTTGGAAAACTCAGACCCAAGCCTGATCCGAGCCCAGCTCGAATCTGATTTGGCAAGCTCGATCAAGTTTTCAGCCACACCAGTTCTCTTCCTTCTTTAAAAATTTTTTTTAAATCTAAGCCCTAACCCTAACCCATCTGACCATCTTCCTCCACAAGGCTGCCATCCCCCATTCCCCTGCCGCAGCCCCTGCTCTAGTGCTCCATCTCTGATGGACCACTTTGCTTTGGCTTATTGGGTCCTGGCGATGATGACGACCATGGTCGACAGTGAAGTCGGAGGGATAGCGAGGCTTAAGCAATCACACTTGCAGGGCGATGAAGTCAGTGGACTCATTGATTGTATATTGTATGTCTCAAAACCTAAAACTGTTCGATTTAGTACCAGATTATTCCATCCCCAATGATGGATTCAGCCACCTGTTGGACGTATGCCCTAGAAGTCAATCTTGGCTGACGCATATAATATTACTAGGATATGTTTTTGTACTTAATGGGCACTTATATTACCATTCATATTTTATGTATCCATGAATCATCCAAAGGATTAACAAGATGATGACATATATTCTCAAAGAGTTAAAAATTTGAAACATATATCATTGATAGTTAATTCCTAAATTGCTCCTGATTATAGGATCATCATGTTGAAAAATATGTCTCAAAAGTCAATCGTCAACCTATTGACGGTTGAGCAACCTTGTATTGTAATTGATTTGTTAATAAATAAAATATATTTTTGATATTTTCATCACAAGTTTTCATCTTCTAATGAACTCCGTTGTTGTGATGAAGTCCTTAGGACTATTTAGGTTCGATAAAGAGAGAATTTATCGATTAGTCCTTAAAACTATTCACGACCAAATAATAGGCTGTTAATAAAGACGACAGTTTCTATCGAGCATAGGTCACTGTAGGCCATATGGGTTGGTTGTTCTCTTAACCAAAGAGTGTGGAGATACTGGTATGGTATACAGGTGAGATGTAAGGGTACATCATCATTGAACATGACCAACTCTAGAGCATTCTGCTGTCGAGAATGTCTCTGATGGGATACAGGTATAAGTATCCCTTAGACCTGAGATCGCTTCAGTGACTTGCAAGCAACTCACTGTGCTTTGGTATTGGACTAACTGAATTTTTAATTTAGTGATGGAAGACTTCTGGGCACAGTCAAGTACTTGCGAAGTCAGAATGTGATCGAGATGGGATTGACCACTCCAAGAGTTGGAGAAGAATGAGTCGCTGTATTTCAATTTAGCAAAACCTTGACCAGGATAATCCATCAGATGGATTTGATATTTTGAAATATAATATGGACAACCTGATCAGAGTTTACAGTTGAACTCTGAGGTGTCCTATGAGTATTTTGGTCAAAGGGATGAATTATATAGAAACTATATCCGCATGGGTTCTAAGGATGTTGTTCTACACATTCGACCTATCCGACCGTCAGGTACTATTGCTAGATGATCACTTTGATTGATATAAAAATTTATTTCTATACTATTGGTTTAAGTTCGGACCTATGAGGTCACACATATTAGAGTTCACGATCCAATCGGATGGTTGATCAACGATTAAGAATCGTTCTAGGGTTAAACGATCAATACGATTGACATTTAACCTAGTGCAAGTATTGCAGGAGGATCGATTAGCAATTTGATTGCTAATTGGCATAATTCGATGAAGCCAAAGGGTTGAGATTAAGTTTAATTAAATATAATTTAATTATACTTAGTTTGGGCTTGATTGGATCAAGTCCAATTGGTTTATTGGATAAGCCAAGTACAAGAAAAAACTAGTCCTAGTTCAAATAGGACTTGGGTCAACCTAATTTCTAATTTGATTAAAAAATTAAATCAAATTTAAATTTAATTTAATTTGATTAAATTAAGCTCTTAATTAGGTTAAGACCTATTTGAATTAGGTTGATTTGGTTTTGATTTGGTTTGAGAAACCAAATTTGAACAAGTCATAGATTGAATCCTAGTAAGACTAGGATTCCATCTTGCGCCAGCTTAGCCCCCCACGCCCACTTTCTCTTATCCCATGCCCACTCTCTCTTATTTTGTGCGACAAAACCCTCTCTCCCAAGTTTTCATGCAAGCCCAAAACTTTTCTCTCTTTCTCTCTTACATGGAATGTGGTGTCGATCAAGTCAAAGTAAGAATTAGTTTGGATTTCAAATTCTATGAGATAGAGTTTTAGGAAACCAAAACTCTTTCCTTATGGCACTGATTTTACCCAAATTTTTTTTGAAATTTTTATGGCTTTTATAGAAAATAATATGCACCCTTTGCTGGTGGTCCATGGTAGAAAAAAAAAGGAGGGGACACCCAAGAGTTGGGCACCCCTTGTCTTGCCTTGTTTGGATAATCCTTGACTAGGTATTTGACCTAGACAAGGACTCTTCATATCTCTCTATTTAAAATGAATTTCTTCATAAATTTTTTGTGGAACACAGAGCATTGAGAAACCTTTGGGGCATCCAAAAATCAAGGAGAAAGAGTCTTGGGGCGTAGATATCTAATGGACACAAAACTAGGTGTCTGGGTTAGAGCAAAGAGAAGAAGAAGAGGGTCTTCTTCTAGAGTTGCTGGGTTCATCTCTTCCCTTCCTCCATCTGTAAGTTTTCTGAGGGTGTCTCATCTAAAACTTTTTCTCCTACTTCTCATCTTTGGAAGAGTCCAAATCAAGAAGAAGGAGGCATCTGATCGATCATTGAAGAAGGATCAGTGCAGTACTAGCATAGTGTGCTGATTTTCTGGATCAGAACTTTTGATCGTGATTCGTGGGCTCGTGTGGATGACTCCTAGAGGCCGGATGCGTGTGTGGCTCACAACATCATCCTCAAGCCTGGATCAGCAAAGTTAGAACGTCTAACTTGCAAGATAATAGATCTGATCTATTATATTTTACATACATTAGATGTAGTATAGAAACATGTTGATATGATCAACATGTAGTTCTTGCTTTTTATATTTTAATTTCTGATTTAATGTCATGTAATAATCATGTAATAGAAACTTAGATCTAAAAATTTTCTGATTTTGTAAGATAAATTTTTGATTTATTTTAGTCTTCCGCTGTCTGATCTTGAAAAAGTTTCAAGATCTAACCCTAAAATCCTAGATCTGGTTCCTTCACATCATGGGGATGGTGATTGATCCAGATAGATCGGTGCACGGATCATTTTCTTCAGATAGATGAGTCTCGAGTCTGCGGTATAGTGATATTGGCGTAAGAGTGCAGATGATTATTAAAGAACAACTAGCATTAAATGTGACCAACACGAGAAGTCACATGGATGTCTGCTCATTCGTTAGTGACTTTCTCGATGCTGCAGCAGTGTGACTGGTCCTTTAACTTGTGGTGCTACAGCTCCTCGTAGTGAGGCTACTAGAGTTTGACTACACATAAATATTGACTCAATGAGTCTTTGTAGTAGATGTTGGCAACAGTTGATCCACTATAGGAGTGGGATGCATATCTAGATGGAATCTATCGATCCTAGCAGAAGGGAGTAGTCTTATGGGATTTAAGATGCTGAATCCTTAAGTCTATGGCCATAGCAGTATGATTGATGGAAAAAAAATTTCATGAGAATCACATATGGACTCGAGCTAATTGAATCTATCATATGACCAATGATGAGGTTTGACGATTTATCCATGACCGCCATCTGATCGAAACTCACGATAGAGAGACTTTATCATACGTTAACTGCACTTAGAGGTTCATCACTTTTTATTCTGTTGGGTTGCCACTACATACTGCTAGGTATCATTGGTGGATTGTGAGACCCACAGGCATCATCTCGATGATCAATGATCTTTGATGGACAGAGTTGAAATGGTTCCAACCTATTGAAAGAAATTTTAATGATATTGTAATAGAAATTATCATATATCTCACTACCAGACAGAATAGAACCTATGGGATCACACACAAAAAGCTTTTTGACTGATCAAATGGTTGAATTGCGATTATGAATTATAATAAGATTTAATTATCAATTTGATTGATGATTAATTCAATGTAAAAATTATAATTATGTAACTCGCTAAAGAGTTAGTGAGTTATAAGAGGATTAATTAGCAATTGATTGCTAATTGACTCAATTTGATTGAGCAATGGGGCTTGCATCAAGTCTAATTGAATTAGATTCAGTTTGACTTGACATGGGTTTGATTTGATCAAGCCTAAGTGGGTTATGAGATAACCTAATTACATGAAGAATAATTTTTTATTTAATTAGGATTTGGGTTTGACTTAATTCTTAATTAGACTAGGTTCTAACTAAGAGATTTTTGAATTTCTATTTGGACTAGGAATCCTCCTCTAATTAGATGATATCTAATTCCTAATTGGATTAGGTTTTAATCTAAATAGTTTGAGCTCTAATACGATTTAATTCCTATTTGGATTTAATCAAGTCCTAATACGATTAGGATTGATTAGAATTTTAATTTGTTAAAATCAGCCACCTAAAGAAGGGTCCTAAATGGTTAGGATTCTACCTCTCTTTGTACCATTATGAAGCCCCACGCCCACTTGGATTTTGGATGCCACAAACATCCAACATCCCTCTTATTTTTGTGCGATGAAGCTCTTTTCTTTTCTGCCTTTAACATGCAAGAGAGAGGCACACAAAAATTAGGGAGGTGGGTGGCATAAATCAAGAGTCCTAGAATAGTTTGACTCTTATCTCTTTACCTAAAATCCTTATCAATTCCTATTTAAACATGGGAGCATATGAGGCGGGAACAGGGGGCTGATTAAGATCAGTTTTGGATGCCAAAATCAAAGGAGGAGTACGTGAAAAAACTTCAAGGGAGAAGGTGCAGTATCAAGGGCCATGGCATGAGGTTTTTTGGGTCCTATCTTTTCTTTCTTACCAACAACCAAAGGTTGGTTGTTAGGTCTTCTCTCTTTCTTTTTTGTCCAAGTTTGGACCTAAATTTTTCCCTCTTCTTTGTCCAAGAGTTGGGCATATATTCTTACATCTCTAGCATAGAGATTTTATCCATAGATTTTAAGAAGAAAGAGAAGAAAGCATTCTTCTCATGATTTGTAGCGTAGAGATCATCATCCTCCTATTCTCTTCATCTTCTCTAAGAGGGTCCTGAGAGAAATGAAGAATTTTCAACCGTCAAGATGCGATCTCTGCAAGAGAGCTAGTACTCCGATGAGATCAAGAAGCTTCTGATCAGATTGAAGTCTCATGTGGATATCCGTAGAGGTCGGATCCTTGTACAATTTCAAGGATCTTCAGAAGATATCCACGATCATCAATTCGCGATGTAGATCGATCCGAGCCAAGGTATGAAGATTAGATCTTCTCTATTTATTTTTTTCTATTTGATTTCTGTATCTGAATCACATCTCACATATGTAGATCCTGTTTTTTGATTTTAAGATTTGATCTTATGCATGTTTAGATTAAATTAGATTTAATTTAAATTTTTTAAAATTTTTGCTGCATACTCATTTCAAAATTTTTGCATGCATGAAATCATTAAATCCCAACAGTGGTATTAGAGCCACGTTATATGCATGAGATTAGAATTTAAATCTGAAATCTATAGAAAAAAATTTCAGATCTAAAAGTTTTTGATGTCGTTCTGATATAAGATTGCCCTGACATAACTTGTTATGCTGTATGGTTGTCCTAAAATGATATTAAAATTTTTAATTAACATAAAATTTTAGATCTAATTTTTCATCATATATGTGATATATGTTTTATTATTTAGATTTGAAAAAAATTTTGAGATCTATTTTGAATCGTATATATGATATATGAAAGTATGTTTAAAACTGAAATTAGTTTCTATGATCTGAACTTTAATCATGTATATAATATATGATTGTATGTATGATCTGAAAATTATTTCAAGATCAAAACTTACTTTTAATGCAAAAAATTTAGATCTAAAAATTTAGATTGAAGATCTGAAATTAGTGTTTATGCATGAGGAATTTGTCACGGGTAGATCAAATTAGGTCATGTAATTAGATTACATCTAAGATTTCTGATTTGATCATAATGGATCAAAATCAATTTTGCAGTTGATCAAACTGAGTCAAATATTGATTAGGGTTAGGTCAATAGAGCTTAAGATCATACAATTATTGTTAATCGAATCAATTGACACCCATATATAGAATCAATTGACACCCATATATAGAATCAATTAACCTAAGGACCTAATTCGGCTCTATGGCTCGAATCTGATTCACCTAAGCTAACCTATTCGGACCAATTAACTAATTGGTGTCTAAGATAAGTAATTAAAAAATAATTATTTAATTGATTCCATTCGCTGACCTGGCCAATTTGTTGGTATCTAAAGAAAGAAACGGGGGGACCCCCATCAATCTCTACTTATTTAATCAATTTGAAAGATTAAATCTCAAATATGGTTGCTTGACGGTTTGATTTAACCCATGCCAATTAGATCAATTATATGATGACTGATTGATGAGATCTAAATCTAAAATCTCTTCATAAATATTAAGTCCAATGGTCTTCTACTATTGTGGATGTGTGGGTGTGCTACCGGCATTAATTATTCACGGCTGGTCACAGTGGTTTAGTTGCATCGGAAACATGCAACCACTCTATTAGCAAAGAGTTGCTCCAAGATAAAGGTGGGGTTGGACCTAATAACTGTTAGGTGAGGGATCCAATGACGGCTTTACACCTGCTTATGAATGGTGGTTTGACTTAACTAAGGAGTGTAGGCAATAACTGTTAGGTGAGCCCACATGACTTAGAGATCGAGTCACTGCAATATGCTTAGAGAAGCATCTGGATAAAGAATTATCTATGCATCGATGTACGTATTATTAATAACTGTTAAGTGAGGTGCACAGTATCGGTGGGACTGCAGCACCCACTAAAAACTCAGTTGTCACATTAAGATTTTCGTTTCTCCATCTGGAGAGTATGAGAGATCTGATAAAATAGTGAGAGTCTTTTTGTATCTAAAAGCTTCTAGAGTAAATTATAAAATAAGTATAAATATCTAACTAGAATCTTTGCTCTCTGCTGTTTATTATGTCAGCTTCTAATCCTCTAGCTCAAATCCTAGATATCAACCGTTTAACCGAAACCAATTATATACACTGGCTCACAAACCTAAAAATCATTCTTAATTTTAAAAAATTAAGTAATATTCTCTACCAGGTTATTCTAATGTTAATAGCCTGTCCAACCCAAAGTCAACGAGCTATACTTGATAAGTGAATGGACAATGATAACAAAGATAGATGCTATATGTTGAAGTTCATGTTAAGATGAACTCCAACATATGCATGAGCACATGTACACTGCCATGACATATTGATTCATCGACAAGTATTGTGAGGTGATCAGAATCGCACAGCGTATGAGATGCATGATGGGCAGTCAGTCTATGATCACTATTTGATAATGATCAAGGACATTAAAGAGCTTAAAAGGCTCAACATGACCATGCACAAAAGAATTACTTGTGGATTTGATCCTGCAATCTCTTTTTAGTTTATATGGATAGTTTATAGTAAACTACCATATGAATGATTTTTTTGGCATCTTATTTGAATTGGTCAAAATATTGGTAAATAAGGAAACATGAAAAATTCAGAGGTACATACCTGGAGAGCCTAAAGAAACAAAGACACACCTTGAGTAGGCTAGTTGAAATTGCTCAATACTATCCTTACGATTTTTTTTTTCTCCCAGTTGAGTTTTAGACTCAAGTGCTTTTTATGCATTTTAATATAGAGTTTATGGGAAGGTAGAGGGCTGAGGAAGTAACCCTTAAAATTGATAATAGGACAAGAGTTACTGCTGTGGCCATGGGCATCTATCCTTTGTGACTATCATTTTGATTTAGTTTCTAGAGATAGTCTCTATCATTTACATAATGATGCATCTGTGAACTTAATTGAACAAAGAGTGAATGCCATTGGATCTGAGAGATCCAGAGTTGAGATAAACCTTAGGTATATATGAGACTTTAGGCTAGGTCGTATAAGAGAAGAAATGATTAACAGACTGAAAAAATATGAGCTTTTATGCTCATTGACTGTTGAGTCATATCTAGTTTGTACATCATCTCTTTAAGAAAAAATGATCAAGCAACTCTTGTGGGACAAGAGAAAAAAGATCATTGAGATACTTATCCTAGTACACATTTGATGTGTGTAGCTCATTTGATGTACTAACAAAGAGAGTTGTCTCTACTTCGTTATCTTTACCGATGATTAGTCATGGTATAGGTAAGTATATGAGATATAAATCTAAAATTTTTGAAAAGTTTAAAAAATTCAGATGTAGAGTAGAGAAGCAAATAAAAAAAAAAAATTAAAGGTACTTCGATCAAATTAAGGACGCAATATCAAAGAAAAAAATTTTTTGATTATCTCATAAAATGGTATAGTTTTATATTGGACCCTGCTTAGTACATCTCAATTCAACGAGATAATTAAGAAGAGTCATGGGACTGTATGAGATATGATCTGATTCATGATGGACTTTACTAATTTATTTTATTTCTTTAGGGACAAGTTTTATTTTTGAAATTTACCTATGAAATTGGGTTCTCTCTAAATTTATTCCTACTACACCGTATGAGATATGGCATGATGAGAACTGAATCTTGATTATTTTAAGATTCAATGATGTCCAGCCTGTGTCAAGGACAGCAGGTGGACATGTTAGAGGATAGGTCTATAAAGCTTATTTTAAAGAATATCCTAACAGAGTTTGGGATACTACTTTTCTTTTAAAAGGATTACAATGTAATTGTAACCCATCATGTTATCTTCTTGAAAAATTATTTATCCAAGATAAAATAGTGGGAAAAAAGTTAATCTCGAAGAGAGTGTCTCTGAAGAACAGCGAGTCAAAAGACCTAAAGAATCTATTCATAATGAGCCAGTATACGTATGTTCCTCTTCCACCTCGTAGATACAGTAAGATCTCTCAACCTCTCGAAAGGTACCTGGGTATACGTAACAGAGCATGTAGAGAAAAATTATTTCTCAATGAGAGATAGAGAACATAGAGATGATTCCAAAACCTACAATGAGACGATGTTGGACATCAACTCCAAGAAAGGGATGTGAAATAACTTTTTTAACTGGATACCTTTTGAAGATTTTCATATGAAGTAGCTTATGGATTTTACTTCTGATGATAGGAGATCACAAAGTCTACAATAATCTTGGAGTTAGAACATTCATTTCGATGATATGATCAAATTATTTGATCAGAAATGAGGAATTATGTATTTTCAAAAGGGTCAGTGGGGGTGTCCAATATTGACATCAGTTAAAATATGGTTGTATATTGAATTCTCCATAAAAGACCTAAAATAAGCATCCTACATTCTGAGAATATAAAGATCTATAGAGATAGATACAATTGGAAGCTTGTGTTTTCACAGATAAAGTACAGAGGGTAGATGCTGAAAAGGTTCAGCATAAAAATCTCGAAGAGGGGTCTGTTACCCTCTTGGGTATAGATGTACGCAATATGATGTACTTGAACTGATATAGTCAATACTGTGAATGTTATGAGTAGATATCAGTCGTATTCAAGTTAGGAGCGCTGGATTGCTGTGAAAATATCCTTAAGTATTAGAGAAAAGCTAAGAATTTATTCTTAATTTTTGAAAAAGGATCAAAACTAGGAGTGAGAGGATACACCAATTCAAATTTTATGTCTGATGTTAATGATATAATGTCTACATCATGGGGTGTGTTCCTGTGTAATCATGTCGATATCTTGGAAGGATACTAAGCAATTGATCGATGAAAGTGGAGTACACTGTAGATGTGTAGAATGTATTCTGGTTCTAATGTTAGTTGTAGAACTGGATGTCATACCATCAGATGTCATGACACTATACTATAATGACAATGGTACCATAGCCCTTGCTAAGGAGCCTAGATCTCACCAGATATCCAAGCACATAGAGTAACAGAATATGCGACTACCTCAAGGAGAAATACACAGAGGTACAAAGAGCAAACTCTACATGAGATGTGGTTAATCCACTGGTAAGTCACTTAGCCAGTCGAAGACTAAAGCTTGTCTTGAGAAAATGGGGCTTGGTATATGGCAGATTGCTTTTAGTGCAAGTGAAAGATTGTTAGCTGTATGCCCTAGAAGCCAATCTTGGCTGATGCATATAATATTACTAGGATATATTTTTATACTTAATGGGCACTTATATTACCATTCATATTTTATGTGTCCATAAATCATCCAAAGGATTAACAAGATGATGACACATTCTCAAAGAGTTGAGAATTTGAAACATATATCATTGATAGTTAATTCTTAAATTACTTCTGATCATTGGATCATCATGAGGATGATGATTGATCCAGATAGATCGATGCACGGATCGCTTCCTTCGAACAGATAAGTCTCGAGTCTGGGGTGTAGTGACATTGGCACGAAAGTGCAGATGATTATTAGAGAACAACTAGCACTAAACGTGACCAATACGAGAAGTCACATGGATGTCTGCTCACTCGTTAGTGACTTTCTCGATGCTGCAGCAGTGTGACTGATCCTTTAACCTACGGTGCTACAGCTGCTCGCAGTGAGACTGCTGGAGTTTGACTACACATAAATATTGACTCAATGAGTCTTTATAGTGGATGTTGGCAACAGTTGATCCACTGTAGGAGTTATAATTAAATACAGTTGATTGATGATTAATCCAATACAAAAGTTATAATTAAATAACTCGCTAAAGAGTTAGTGAGTTATAGAAGGCTTAATTTGATTGAGCAATGGGGCTTGCATCAAGTCTAATTGAATTAGATTCAATTTGACTTGACATGGGTTTGATTTGATCCAGCCTAATTGGGTTATGAGATAATCTAATTGTATGAGAGAATAATTTCTTATTTGATTAAGATTTGGGTTTGAATTAATTTTTAATTAGATTAGATTCTAGCTAAGAGATTTTTGGGTTCCTATTTGGACTAAAAATCCTCCTCTAATTAGGTGACATCTAATTCTTAATTGGATTAGATTTTAATCTAAATAGTTTGGACTCCTAATCAGATTAAGATTTCAATCTATTTGGATATAATCAAGTCCTAATACGATTATGATTGATTAGAATTTTAATTAGTTTAAATTAGTCACCTAAAGAGGAGTCCTAAGTGGTTAGGACTCTATCTCTCCTTGTGCCATTATGAAGCCCCATGCCTATTTGGATTTTGGATGCCACAAACATCCAACGTCCCTCTTATTTTTATGCGATGAAGCTCTTTTCTTTTCTGCCTTTAACGTGCAAGAGAGGCACACAAAAATTAGGGAGGTGGATGGCATAAATCAAGAGTCCTAGAATAGTTGGACTCTTATCTCTTTACCTAAAATCCTTATCAATTTCTATTTAAACATGGGACCATATGAGGTGGGAACATGGGGCTGATTGAGATCAGTTTTGGATGCCAAAATCAAAGGAGGCATGCATGAAAAAAATCCAAGGGAGAAGGCACGGTATCAAGGGCCATGGCATGAGGTTTGTTGGGTCCTATCTCTTTGTTCTTACCAACAACCAAAGATTGGTTGTTAGGGTCTTCTCTCTTTTTCTTTTGTCCAAGTTTGGTTATGGATTTTTCTCTCATCTTTGTCCAAGAGTTGGGCATATATTCTTACATCTCTAGCGTAGAGATTTTGTCCATGGGTTTTAGGAAGAAAGAGAAGAAAGCATTTTTCTCATGATCTCTAGCGTAGAGATCATCATCCTCCTATTCTCTTCATCTTCTCTAAGAGGGTCTTGAGAGAAACGAAGAGTTTTCAACCATCAAGATGCTATCTCTGCAAGAGAGCTAGCATCCCGATGAGATCAAGAAGCTTCTTATTAGATTGAAGTCTCGTGTGGATACCCATAGAGGTCGGACACTTGTGTAGTTTAAAGGGACCTTCAGAAGACATCCACAATCATCAGTTCATGATGTAGATCGACCTAAGCCAAGGTATGAAGATTAAATTTTTTCTATTTATTTTTTTCTATTTGATTTCTATATCTAAATCCTATCTTATATATGTAGATTTTGTTTTATGGTTTTAAGATTTGACCTTATGAATGCTTAGATTAAATTAGATTTAATCTAAATTTTTTAAATTTTCTCTACGTACTCATTTCAAAATTTTTGCATGCATGAAATCATTAAATCCCAACACCACCATCGAAGGACTATGGGAGCCAGTGGTGGCCGTGGCATGACGAGGAAGAAGCCAAAGGCGACGAAGAAGTTGAAGAGGAAACAGCTTAGCAAAGAGGTGGCGATCTAGGAGCATGAGGAGGAATGGTCCAATGATCCAGGAGTAGCTGAGGATTCGACTAAGAGAGTAGAAGAAGGCTGACATTATGAAGAGGGAGAGGAAGGCATTCAAGGAGTAGGAGAGCCTCTGGTTGGAGGTTGCCGTCATGCTAAAGGCCGTGGAGGAAGAGAAGGCCCCAAGGGAGAAGCTTCCAAAGAGTCATGAGAAAAGGTCTTATTCCCCTCTTATTTCCTCATCATATTCCCCTTTAATTTTTCTCTTTTCCTTAGAGATTGTTAGAATTCATTCTGATTGTTTTGATAATCCTAAGTTCTCACTTTAATTAATGTGATAATCCTAAGTTCTTGCTCTAATTAGTGTTTTTAGAGTTTTGATGTGGGGAAAAAATATTTTTTGGCTCCCACTGGTCAGTTGTTGGTTCAGTATGCTGAATTCTTGCATTAAAGTTAAAGGCAATTAGCTAAGGTAACTAGCAAATTGACTAGGATTGGGGTAACTTAGGAGTCATGACTCATCCTAAATGGCTAAACCAATATCAATAGAGAACTAGGCTTGGGCCGAATATTGAGATTCTTGATCGGGCTGGACTTCGGCTCGGGTCTGAATCGGGCCTGGGCCAAGCCAAATGTATACTTGAGCCTGACGTGAAAGACAAATGAGTCCTATAATTATGCCCAAGTTCAGCTTGAATTATTTTGGGTCTAGCCCGAAATCCGAGCCGAAGTCGGGTCGATCCGAGCCCAGTTCCAGCCCTAGCTAAAAAGTCTGTCGTATCTTTTAACTTATTTATTTTGGCGCACATTTGAATCCAACGTCCAAATCATTTCCAATTGGCTCCTCGTTTTGTTTTTCTTAAGGAGAAGATCATAATCATACATTAAATGACACTTAGAAAAATGCACACAAACTAATTAATTAGGTGTTTTGATCAAGCATGCGCACAGCATGTGCACCCTCTAGTCAAATATAATCCTATCAAGATTGGCATTATACCTAGAGAGATCTATACAATTGTGTGCTTGGGTGGACTAGGAAATCAGTTCATTCATCATCAAAAGCAATGATAGGTGATTGCCAATAAGTCCCATTAGGCATGCCAAAGAAATTTATGGGTGATGATTTAAGCTTTGACCATCCAGAGGGAAAAATGGGCAAACCAAAAAAACAAGTTCACTGATAAAGAATGGTGACAAGTCTTGTGGCTAAACTATCATATGTGCGTGGGTGTGCCACCTGCATTTGATAACTGAAAATAGGATGATAAAAGGATGATGATAAAAGTTATGTTGGCCTAAGTATCTTGACCTTCAAAGATTTTCACTACTATCACACTGTCTATTTAAAAGAAGGATGATAGGATAACAAAAGGTGTAGTAGAGATTATGATCAAAGTATTCTATTGCTATTCCTATGGATAAATTAGAATTCTAGCAGTGAATTAAGAGCAAGAAATTTAATGATAAAGTAAAGATAATCAAAATATAAAGCTTAATTGATTTCATCAATAGGCTAAAGATCTTTCTGCTAAGATTATAATCCATTTTTCTGCTAAGATTATAATCCATTATTTATATACATAACAAAAGCTATAGAACAACCATTGAATTCTTATAACCATATATATTGGCTTGTCATGATCTTCTACGGTCCTAGAAGTTCGCCCCTATGATTCTAAGTGCCTCATATATGACATAATCACAAGATAAATCCCATTCAAGATTAAACTAACGTCCTTCGGCCTGTGCCTACATATGCTCATGGCTAAGTCCCATTGTCTCAGCCAATATTTCGACACTTGTCTTAGAGTATCATGGTTGAATACTATTAGGTTCAGCAGCAATCACGCGACTTCCACCTATTTTAATCTTTTAACCTCATCCACGTGGCATTCACTTACAGCCGCCATCAAAGTTGTCCAAAGAGGTGTAACAATATACTATCAAAATTCAAGATCCAAACCATCATGCAGGTCTCAAGAGGAAGAAGATGCAAATGCCAGGTATTATCATCTTTCTGCTATTCTAAGAAGAAGGTGAAATTGTATTATTATGTTATATAATTCACAAGGAGATTGGGTAGAAGGAGATCAGCATGTTAAAGACCTGCTGCTACATCATTTCCAAGAAAGATGAAATTAATAGACTCAAGCGGCACCAACCTGGATACCACCTTTCACAAATCATATAGCATAATAGAAGAACAATGAACTTATATCGACCATTATTGAGGAGGAGCTGAAGGAGGCATTGAAAGGCATGCCATCTAAAAAGGCACTAGGATCAGATAGCTTTCCTCCATTTTTCCTGAAGGAATTCTAGTACTTATTTAATTTGATGTTTGTATGGTAATTAAGCACTTCTTTAGGTATGGATCTATGCCTTTCTCTTGGAAAGATATCTTGGTCATATTAATTCCCCAAAAAACAAAACCCTACTCAAGTACAAGACTATAGATGAACAACACAATATATATATATATATATATATATATATATATATATATATATATATATATATATATATATATATTATAAGTAGCATAAATTTGGGTAAATCGCTCAAAGTTTCTAATAGCAACCATAATTTCACCAAATCAAGGTGCCTGTGTACCAGGTCACAATATTATGGACCACATTTTATATGCACGGGAAATGAAGCACTCCCACCACGTAGCCCTAAAATTATAGCACTAATGACTATGAAACTAGACATGGAAAAAAGCATGTGATAGGATTAATTATCATTTTCTATCTCAAGTATTATTGCATTTTGGGTTTCACCCTAAATTTGTCTCATGGATGAAGGAATGCACCTCTAACTGCAGATTTGCACTATTAATAAATGGATCACCATCATAATGTTTGAACTAACAAAGGGGTACTCCTTAAGGCTATCCGCTGGCACTTTACTTATTTATCGTACATTCTAAAACATTAACTAGTTTGATGCAGCTTGTAATAGATGTGGGGATTTTCATGAACATCATGTAGGAGATTAGGACATAAAATCATAGAAGAAATCAGAGATGAAATCGAAGTATAGCTCGAAAGACCTAATCAACCATTGATGATCGCTGTAACGGCATCTTACAAAAGAAGATAACGATGATGGGATAGATCTTCCTTTTTATCTCTACTTTATGTCAGTCTCCTCAATATGATAAGTACTTCATAGGAACGTGGAAACTATTATGCCCTAGGATTTTCACAGATGAATATATATAGGAGTGGAGTGGATACCTAGTCTAGTTAATAATACTAATGGGTCCACCCATTACAAAGTCCATTAATTAAATCATAACTATGTTAATATCCGCTACATCACATGATTAAGATAGTAGGGCCCAAAATAATGATATGATCATTAGTAATTTTGAGCTTCTTAACCATTCATTCAAACAACAACTTAGCTAGTATTTCTTAATAAATCAAAATAAAAATTTAGTCCATAATCAATGGAAGTCCATTTTATGATAAATTTCAATATTATCCCATTTGGGTGACATTGATTAAGACCCCTTTTTTTATTTAAAAAAATATATTTATTATATATATAATTCAAAAATGACTCTCGGGCTAAATACACCTTATATGGCCATATATGCAAATGTTTTGAATAAATAATATCTTTAGTCAAAAATCCAGTCAGCTGAAACCGCTAATATCGAATCACGATAGTCTTCATATCATTTATTAAAATAAGACCTCTCTACAGTTATAAATATTAGCAATCCCATCAATATGGATTCCAGTAATATAGTGCTTGTAGTATGAACTCTATATCTATGTGATCAAAATATATAGAGCTCATCATTAGTTCACTTTATAGTCTCAAATGAAAATCCCTTTATGCTTTTCAATGAAAGCTACAATAATTTTAATCTTATATTATAGTTTTATCATATATCTCAAGATGAGTTCTTTATGTCTCAAGATGAATCATAATATCAATGATATCAATTGCAATATAAGCAATATCTTTATGCTTAAACGGTACCTTCATGCTTAAGATTTTTATTCAAATAATACCTTTATGCTTGAGACTTTCATTTAAATGGTATTTACAAATAATCATATGCACATAAATATAAATATAATATTTCAACATGAAAATAGTGAAACAGATGCTGTCAAATAATGCTCCCACTAATCAATCATATCAAAAGATTTTAATAAATTCATATTTTTCATATGTTTAATAAATAGATTGGATCTAAGTAACTTGGTCCATGGACCTGCCAGCATTGCATTAGTCTTTATATGCTCAATTATTATATCTTCCTTTTAATCAAATCTCTAACTACCAAATATTTTATCTCTATATGGATAGAGATACTAGAAACTTTTATTGTTCTTCGAAAAAATATAGCTGCACTATTATCATAGTAAATCTAAAATGATTTTGAGATAGCATCAACAATTATAAGCTCTAAGAAGAGTTCCTCAACCAAATAGCATAAGTTGTAGCTGCTAACATGCCACAACTCTACTTGCATAGTAAAAAATGCCATAAGAGTATTTTGTATCATTTTTAAGAAATAGCTCCAACAACCATCATAAAAAAATATTAAAATAGATTTTATATCATTCACACAACCGACAAAATTCAAAATAATAATATCTAGTTATCTTAAGATGATCGGACTTTCAATAAGTTAGCATACCTTTTGTTTTGGTTTTCTATAGATACCTCTTAACCTTTTTAGCTATTGTCCAAATGCTCCATATTCAGATTGGCCATATATCTTTTAATTACATGTACAATATATGCTATATCTGATCAGGCATAAATTTGTATGTACATTAAACTATACATAGTAGTTGAATAATGCACATTCTTTATGGATTCTTTTCCTATATCATTCTTGTGACACTAGTTTCTGCTGAATTTTATCTCCCTTGATCACATATATATCTCTAGATTTATAGTTATGCATACTAAATCCATTTAATGTGCAATCAATGTGAGCTCTCCGAGACAACCCTAATATATTATAAAATATTCCTATGAATCTTAATAACAAGTATAAATAAAGTTTCTCTAGGATCCTTTATATCAAAGATCTTAGATAGTATAGTTTGGTCTCATGCAATAATAGAGTCACTACTAGCAAACAAAACAACATCATATATTAGGCAAAGAAGATAAATTTACTCTTATTTATTTTAAGATACATATATTGATCCACTTATTATCTGTAAATCCAAAAGAATTCATAATATCATCAAACTTAAGATACCATCACCTCAATGACTGCTTAAGACTAGATTTATCTTTTGGATCTGTATATCATATTTTTTTTCACTCTCAACAAAACCTTATGGTTGATTGATGTAAAATTCTTCATAAAGAGCATCATTCAAAAAAGCTATCTTAACATTCGTTCAATGAAGCTCTAGGATAAAATGGATTGCCAATGCTATGCTTGCTCTAAAAAAATCCTTATAGGAGATCTAAGAAAAAGTCTCATTGTAATCTATATCCCTTTCTACGAACTTTTATGCAACCAATCTGGTATTTAAGTATTTAATATTACTATTAGAGTCTTTCTTAATTTTAAATGCCACTTATACCTTATAAGCTTAGATCCTTTAGGTAATTCCATCAGATTCTATACTTTATTTTGAAACATAGACTGCATCGTATCACACATAGCTTTAAGCTGCTTAGTTGACTAGGAACATGCAATAGTCTGATCATATGAGATTGAATTAACCACATGACCATTGCCATAGTTATTCTCATCTAAATAACTAAATAGTCATTAGGAATTATAAGTTTCTTTTTTTTATGGTTTCTTTACTAGTGCTTCATTAATTGGCTATAGAGGTGCTATAATCGATTCATATATCTGATGTTGCTCTCCCATTGTCCTTCCAACAAGATAAAATATGATATATTTTTGGATAACTGGAATAAGAACACTGATTTGTCTCTCCTCAAATATCATATCTCTATTATGACAGCATCTGCAATCATCTATATTGAACCCAAAAAATTTAGCATGATTAGACTTAACAATCTTTGTATCTCCATTAAGGCAATAGAATCTGTATCCTTTAGAATTATCTGAAGAGCCAATAAAATAACAATAAATAGTTCTTGTCCAAATTTTTACTAACAAATTATATATCTTAATCTTTATAGGACAGCTCCAAACATGAAAAAGAATAGTATTGGGCTTCCTACCAACCCACAACTCAAAAGATATTTTAAGAAATGCCTTACTAAGAACTCTATTCAAGATATGGATGGTAATCTTTAGGACCTCATCCTAGAGATATCATGATAAATTACACCCATTTATCATGCTTCAATCATATTTTTGTGAGTGCAATTACGTCTTTCAGCCATGCTATTTTACTCAAGAGTTCCAAACATGGTGTATTAAATAACAATCGATTATAATATTCATCATCACGATCAAATCTCACCACCTCAACCATCTTCCCATGTTGTCTCTTTACCTTAGTATTCAAGTGCCTTGGATTTTTTCTTAAGAAGATAGACATACCCATATTGAGAAAAGTTATCAATGAAAGTAATAAAATGTATACTACCATAATTAGAGAAATTTAAGATCCACTTATGTTATCATGAATGAGTTCTAAAAATTCATTTCTACGTGTAGACACCATATTTTTAGTTTTGATAAATTCGCCCCTCTGACAGCCAACACAGGATGAATGTACTAAAGCCAAGTGAAGACATATTTCTATTATCAATCAACCTTTGAATCCTCTTTTTAGAAGTATGACCCAATCACTTATGCCACAATACAAAAAATTAACCCTTGGCCAACTATCTTTTAAGGAATAATATAACTTACATATATGGTTCTTCTTCTCTGGCTAAAATCTTATGCTTGAAATATTTAAATCTCTTATGGCCTTTTCTCTTTATAGAGGAAGTATTTATGACCTTTCTTCTTGCAAAAGATACTTGAAAATTTTCTCAATAGCAGCTTACGGGCCTCCAGGATTTTAATTTTCTTTTCTAGGATTATGAGTCTAACTATCCCATTTTTTGGAACCATTATCCTCTTTTTGAATTATTATTATTATTATGTGTGGGATCCTTAGGATGTGACTGATATACTATATTAGCACTCTCATCCTTTCCCCTAAGTATTAAAATTCTTGAATGAAATAGAAATAAATTCATTCACATTCTATTTATTTCTATATATTGGGAGAAACTTAAGAGCTTGATGGATAAGAAAAATATTAGTGAGAGGGATATCAAACTACTAAGCTTACAATACTCTCTAGTTTTATAATGTAAGCCCTAACATCATCATACCATCATATATTATGTTGATTAATTTATCCATTAGGTACTCAACCTTTGCTTTATCAGATTCTACATATCTCTTTCTAATGAGGCAAGAATTGCTTAGAGTTACCATTCTTAAGTATACATAATATCTAGAATGGTATTAGAAATGGATCTCTTCATGATCCCTAGACTAAGATGATATACTCTCTACCACTTTTTATAGGTAGTTTTATCCTAGAGTACTCTTACTAGTGTCATGAGATAGAGGATCATCATGCTATGTAATATCCAAATCCATCAAATCCAAAACTAGCTTAATGTCATATTGCTATATTTTATAGTTTATTTTAGTTAGTTTTAATGGGAGTATTAATATTATTCAATATAGAGTGCTAACTGCTAAATAATCTTTATACAGTTAATCAATAAGAAAATATGAGCAATATATATACTTGAGAACCTTTATAAACATCTTTTCAATGAGAGCACTTAGTGCAATATCATAAATTTTTTTTAAAAGGAAAGTGACCTATATAAGATATCTCTCTCCAACATGTAATGTTATTCAATACGAAGGTGCTGACTACTAAATATTCTTTATATAGTTAATCAATGGACGAATTTGGATAATTTATATACTTAAAATTTTTTATAAGCATTATTTTAATAAGAGCTCTTGGTACAATATCATAAATTTTTTTTGAAAAAAAATGACCCACATAAGATATCTCTCTAGCATCCAATGGAATCAACTAGTAAGGTATCATCAGCTTTCAAATGTCCATCTACTTTGATAGAATTAATCCCTAAACCATACACACTCACTAGTCACAAAATATTCTACTTTAGAATTATAGCATATAATAAGCTCCCTTTGGAGAGATGATTGTATGCAATAATTTTATAATATTGTCCAATCCCTTCAAAATCTCATATACAAGGATTCTATAAATTTCAATGAATAGGCCACTTTGGTGGTCACCATCCATTGAAATCCACAAACCTTCAAATCCAAGATCAACTAGCCATATCCATGGATCCATTTATTTAACTTAATGCACCTATAGCAAGCAATCAATCAAAAATTAATAACTGAAAAACCAAATAAAGGGGTCTAGAAAGCCCAATGGATGAGCTACTTTGGTGGTCACCACCCATTAAAATCCATAACCCTTTAAATTTGAGATCAACTCAAAATATATATAATTATTCAATCCAAATATGGCATGCACAACATTTGCAATAACAAATTTAAGGATGTTTATGCAATAAAACCATATTATAGGGACTATAACATAATTACAATAGGATCATTATGCAATAATCTTTAGAACAGGGACTAAATAACAATAGGGATCATAATATCATAAAGTTTGGTCATAAGGACTACAATGACGTTTCCAAAGGATTGTTATCAAATAATAAACTTCATTAGGGGCTAAATAATAATATAGGGAGCTTGGTACAATAAAATTTTACTATAGGGACTAGAATGTAATTATCTAAAGGATTGTTATCAAGATATGTACTTTATTAAGGATTAAATTATAATTTTTTATTATTTTTATAATTATTTTTAGCTAATTAGGTTCATATTTTGGATCGAAATACCAAACTTGAGATCTCACCTCCTTCCTCCCGACTGGCCAGGAGCAGAAAACCAGTCAAAAAAAAATCGACACCCATCCCTAATCCCATCTGACGATCAATGATAAGACTTAATCAATCGATCGATAGTCTCTCTCCATCCACTACCACCCTTATCCGCTAGTGATTACAAGGGGAACCATCGGTGACTAGAGATCCAGTGGTTCCTCTATATTTTTTTCTTTTATTGCACAAATGGACGATCATCAAAGTCTTTGCCCATATGTGGCTGACTATCTGATCTTAGTGCCAGTGCCATTGGATGTTGGCATTGTCCATCAGCCTATTTCATCCTTTTTTTTTCTATTTTGAAAATGGTGGCAAGAAGAAGGGGGGTCGATGTCTGGTGTCGCTACCTACCGGGATCGCAACGGCCTATCCCAAATGATCGCCGGTGACCAGTCCAGCCATCATATAGGAGGAGGGAAGAGGGCAAGGTAATGGAAACCACCATTCCTCATATATATTTTATTATTATTATTATTTTATTTTCATCCTTTTATTGGTTTTTTTATTGATTAGATGGTGGGTGGTCATTGAAAAATCTCAATCCCACCTACCACCGGCCATTCACCTTGATAGTGATGCCATTGGATGTTGGCACCAAGTCCAATGATCAATTGATTTTTTTTATTTTTATTTTTTTATTGAATCCATTGGTTTGATTCTAACCTCCAATAAAGTCCAGACTCTGATACCAAATGTGGAGATTTTCACAAATACCATGTGGGAGATTAGAACATAAAATCATAGAAGAAATTAGAAACAAAATCAAAATACACATTGAAAGCCTTGATCAATCATTGATGATTGCTGTACTTATTGAATTTTAGATATTTTGCATATAGATTTCAAAATAATTTTGAATACAAGCAAAAAAGACAAGATTAAATCATATTTAATCCTATGCCTATGGATCTAGTTCATATAATGATAAATAAGATATTAAGCATCTAATTTTAGAGAATAAAAAAATTATTTATGGTTGAATCACATATTTGCATCACAAAACTTCTCGAATCTGGATCTATGGATACCTTTAAGTTCTGATATAGCTGTACACGTGTCTGATTTTCACAGATATCCATACAAGGTCTAATTTGATCGAAGGCTCTTTATTCTCTCTGGAGTGTTAGCTCCCTTGCAGAAAATACTTTCTTGATTGTTGAACAGCATCTCTCCAAGAAAATCTCAAGGAAGAAGAAGACAAGGTGTAGGAGGAAGAAGACTTGGAGAGGAGAGAACCTTTCTTTCTTTCTCCCTTGAATTTTTCCGCACCCCTAAAGAGAACCCATGCCTAAAAGGAGGTTTTCATATGCCTTTTCACATCTCAAAGCCCTTCTATTTAAATAGGAGGCATCCAAGGGTGATAAGGCTAGAGTTTGTATAAGACTAGGCTTGACTGGATCAAACCCAATCAAACTAGGACTCCATCTTTGATACAATCAAAATCAGATCTTATTTGATTTGATCCTTATCCAAAAGAGAGGATAAGAGAGGGTGTGTGGTGTTGTGATCCAGGTGGTGTGCCCAAGGCCCAGGGGACCAAGGCTAAGGCCAAGGTCCATCATTCATGAGGGCTTCATGGAGGCTCTAGGGCTAGTTGGGTCCTAGGTTGAAAGGCTGTGGGCCTTTCGGGTTCTTGAGGTCTAGGTTATGTGGGCCTCAAGGGACCAACTCTTTATGGACTAGGTCTGGGCCCAGGTAAGTGAGATTAGATCGAGTCATGGGTGTACATGGGCTTGGGTTAACCTAATCTCCCATAGAGTTGGTCAAGGAAGTTTTGGGTTTGGGTCACTTGACCCTGTGTTTATATATATACATGTACTTGTATAGTTTTGATTAAGCCAAAGGAATACAAGACTCTTTCTTCCAAGTCTCTCTCTCTTTTCTCTCTCTCTCCAGCAACTCTCCACACCCCAGGAGCAAGAAACCCTAGGATTTCTTGCCGCCAGTCCATAAAAGGAAAGAAAAGCAAAGGAGGCGCTAGCCCCTCCTCTCTTGCAGCCGCCAACCAGATCCCTCTCTCCCTCTCTTGCAGCCACCCAAGCACCAAGTCCAGGATCTGAAATCTCTTATGAAGAAATTGATACAAGTCCCTCTCAGATCTGGAGTTGATCTGAGATCGTTTGAGTTGCGGATGAGATCTCCATCAACAGATCTACAAGAAAGGCTGCAGCAGGATAGATCTGCGAGGTCTGTCTCCATCTACCTTTCTCTCTATCTAAAATATCCTGATTTGAGATCTACAAATTGGAAGACCTCGATCCAGGCCTGATCTGGTTGGGTACCAGATCTTGGATTTTTTAGAGGTATTTTCAGAGGCGTTCTTCATCTGGAACGAAAGGCTGACGAAGAAGACAGCAACCAGACTGATTTCGTCAAGAGCCTTAGATCATGTCCAGAAGTCTCTAGATCTGTTCGTTGCTGGTTCTGCTACACCCAAGGTCCATGGGAGGAGCCAGGAACGTGCTTCAATAGTTGGTATTAGAGTCACGATGGTGAGGAAGCGGTTTCAAATGCGAGAAGTTGAAGATCCCAAGTGCTGAAAAATTTCAACAAAGTACCATCAAGGTATATTTTATACTTCTTGATTTTATATTGCTTGTTTGGTTTGGATCCAGTCATGGGTAGCAATATGAAGGTTGATTTCGAGAAGTTTGATGGCAAGAAAAATTTTTTTATGTGGAAAATTCGGATGGAGGATCTTCTGGTGCAAGCAGATCTGGATCAGGCTTTGGATGAGAAGCTTGAGGAAATAACAGATAGACAGTGGGCATCGTTGGAGAAGAAAGCATGCTCGGTGATCAGAGGATGTTTGGCGGATGTGGCGTTGTATTCGGTGCTGGAAAAAAAGACTCCGAAGGGTCTTTGGTCGAAGTTGCATACCATGTATACGGAAAAGAATATGTGCAACAAGCTGATGCTGAAGAAGAAGTTGTACAGTCTTCGGATGCAGGAGGGATCTGATGTGATTGGCCACATTCAGAGGTTCAACCAGTTGTGCACGGAGTTGATGAATATCGGGGTGAAGCTGGATGAGGAGGATAAGTTCCTGTTGCTTTTGTGTTCACTACCAGGATCATATGACTCTTTGGTGACTATGCTCTACGGCAAGGAGACTCTGGAATATGAGGACATGATCTCGGTGCTGAGGTCTAATAAGCAGAGGAAAAAGTTGATCAGAGATTGGACTCCCCAGGAGGGTTTGGCAGTAGGGGAGAGGACAGGTAGAGGCAGAGGCAGAAGCAAGTCCAGGGGGTGGTCCAAGTCCAGGAAGGGAAAGAAAGAGATGAAATGCTTCAAGTGCAACGAGTTCGGGTACTTCAAGCGAGAATGTCCACTATGGAAGAGCAAGAAGGGAGAAAAAAGTGGCTCAGAATCAGTGAGTGCAGTTGCTGGGCAGCAGGTGGAGGATGATCTACTTGTGGTATCAGATGGTCACAGGCATTACACAGAGGAGTGGACACTAGACTCTGCATGCTCACATCACTACATACCACACAGGTCTTGGTTTGCGACATACACCAAGACAGATGAGGGATCAGTGACTCTAGGCGACAATCATCCTTACAAGGTGGCTGGGATAGGGACAGTCAGGGTGAGGATGTTTGATGGGATTGTGAGGACATTGATAAATGTAAAGCACATCCCGGAGCTGGAAAAGAATCTGGTGTCACTAGGCTACTTGGAGCGCAGTGGATACAGCTTCAGTAGTAGGGCTAGAAGCGGAGTACTGATCATCTCCAATGGAGCTATGGTAGTGATGAGAGGCAGGAGGTTGGACAATAACCTCTATCGCATGGAGGGATCTGTGGTGACCGGAGAGTCTGATGTAGCAGCTGCAGCACAGGACCAGCAGGGGGCTTACAGGATGTGGCACTACCGCCTAGGCCACATGGGTGACAAGGGACTGAGGGAGTTGAGCAGGAGAGGACTCATTTCTGATCTGGAGGATGGTGCTACAAGGGAGATCTGTGAGCCTTGCCAGATGGAAAAATAGAGGAGGGTTCAGTTCAACATCAGTACAGCCCGCAGTGCAGCCCCTCTGGAGTTAGTACACACGGATGTGTGGGGACCAGCCCCAGTTTTAGCTAGAAATGGGGCCAGATACTTCATGACCCTGATTGATGATTTCTCAAGGAAACTCTAGATTTACTTCATGAGAGAGAAGTCAGAGGTCTTCACCAAGTTCAAGATCTGGAGAGCTGAGGTGGAGAAGGAGCAGGGGAGGAGCGTGAAGTGTCTGAGGTCAGACAATGGCGGAGAGTACACCAGCAGAGAGTTCCAGGATTACTGTGAGGACTGTGGGATCAGGAGACACTTCTCAGTTAAAGAGACTCCACAGCAGAATGGGGAGGCCAAGAGGATGAACAGAACACTTCTGAAAAAGGCACGATGTATGAGGCTGCAGGCAGGGCTTCCGAAGGCATTCTGGGTTGACACAGTTGACGCAGCTGGTTACTTGATCAATCGGTCACCTCACATCAGATTGGATGGCAGGCTTCCAGAGGAGGTGTGGTCTGGGAGGACAGTTAGGCTGGGCCATCTACGGGTATTTGGGTGCACGGCCTATGTGCACATTGGAGCTGGTGAGTGGAGCAAGCTAGATGCCAGATCATGCAAGACGGTGTTTCTAGGCTATCCACGAGGAGTTAAGGGATACAGGCTGTGGGATCCCTTGGAAAAGAAGGTCATCATTAGTTGGGATGTGACTTTTGATGAGGAGTCAGTCCTACGGAGGTGAGTAGGCATGGAGGAGCAGCAGTAGGAGGAGGTCCAGCAGGGCGCTGCTGGACAGCTTACCTCTTTGATTTTGCCTCTTGCAGGTACTACGGGAGGACATGACATTCAGGTGGAGAACCTACCTAAGGTGTCTCCACAGGTGGAGAGGACTCAGATGGATGATCGAGGCAGAGAGGTCCAGCAGGAGTGAGCTGGACTGAGAACTGATATCGGTGTTGCCCTACACAAGCCCAAGAGGACCATCAGGCAACCGAACCGATATGGCTTCGAGGAGACACTGTCATATGCCCTGGTGACAGTGAATGGAGATCCATATACATATCAAGAGGCTATTGAAAGCCAGAACAGAGAGCGATGGGTCTAGGCGATGTTCGAGGAGATACAGTCTCTCCACCAGAACCAGACGTGGTGATTGGTGCAGTTGCCATAGGGGAAGAGGCCCATTGGCTGCAAATGGGTCTACAGTCGCAAGAAAGGGCCTTCAGAGCAGGGAGGTATCAGATTCAAGGCGAGGTTAGTGGCCAAGGGATACTCCCAGAAGGAAGGCATTGACTTCAGTGAGGTCTTCTCTCCCGTCGTCAGACATACTTCCATCAGAGTGTTGCTGAGCATTGTAGCAGCTCAGGATTTAGAGCTAGAGTAGATGGATATCAAGACGACGTTCCTCCATGGGCATTTGGAGGAGAGGATTTACATGGAGCAGCCACCCAATTTCAGGGATCTAGGATCAGAGGAAAAGATTTATTTGTTGCAGAAGTCACTGTATGGGCTGAAGTAGTCGTCGAGGCAATGGTACAAGTGGTTCGACTCCTATGTGCGCAGTATTGGACTTTTTAGGTGCGAGTTTGATCCCTGTGTTTATATTCAGTCTCTTGAGGATGGTTCTAGGGTGTTCCTACTCTTGTATGTGGATGACATGCTTATAGCATGCAAGAGTAGGAAGGTTGTGCAGGATCTGAAGGCATCCTTATCTCGGGAGTTTGAGATGAAGGATTTGGGCCCTGCAAGGAAGATCCTAGGCATGGAGATTTTCAGAGATCGAGCCAGGAGGGTGGTGCATCTATCTCAGGGAGGCTACATACAAAAGGTCTTAGAGAGGTTCGGGATGAAGGGAGCAAAGTCGGTGGAGCTGCCACTTGCCAGTCACTTCAGACTCTCGAAGACCATGGTGCCACAGACTGAGGTGGAGGCTCAGGAGATGGAGATGGTTCCTTATGCTTCAGGAGTTGGGAGCTTGATGTATGTGATGGTCTGTTGTAGGCCAGACATCGCTCATGTAGTGAGTCAGGTCAGCAGGTTCATGGCGCAGCCTGGCAGGGAGCACTAGAGAGCTCTGAAGTGGATATTCGATACCTGGCGGGTTCAGTTGGAGTTGGCATCTGCTACGAACAGCGAGGAGGTGCATTGGGATACTCTGACATGTCCAGGGAGGCTCAGGGGCTGATTGGCGGTTATGTAGATGCAGACTTCGATGGAGATATGGATATCCGGAGGTCTACGACAGGCTTCATCTTTAGCCTGTATGGAGGTCCTATTTCTTGGAGATCGATTCTGCAGCCTATCACGGCTCTATCCACTACAGAGGTGGAGTACATCGAGCTGACAGAAGCAGCTAAGAAGGCAATTTGGCTGAAGGGTTTGGTGACGGAGATGGGCCTTACTCAGGAGGCCATTAGAGTGCACTGTGACAGCCAGAGTGCACTTCTATTAGCACAGAACTCAGTCTATCATGCAAGGACAAAGCACATCGACATTCAGTATCATCGGATCAGAGAGCTTGTGGAGGATGGCGAGGTGAAGCTGGTAAAGGTACATACCAAAGAGAACCCAGCTGATGCACTTACAAAGGTGCTTTCACGGGACAGCTTTCAGAGATGTGTTGAGCTGATGCGGCTGATGGACAAAGTGGAACTGGTTGAGGCCTTGGGACACCAAGGTGGAGATTGTTGTGATCCAGGTGGTGTGCCCAAGGCCCAGGAGATCAAGGCTAAGGCCAAGGTCCATCATTCATGAGGGTTTCATGGAGGCTCTAGGGCTAGTTGGGCCCTAGGTTGAAAGGCTGTGGGCCTTTCGGGTTCTTGAGGTCTAGGTTATGTGGGCCTCAAGGGACCAACTCTTTATGGGCCAGGTCTGGGCCTAGGATAGGTGAGATTAGGTCAAGTCATGAGTGTACATGGGTTTGGGTTAACCTAATCTCCCATAGAGTTGGTCAAGGGAGTTTTGGGTTTGGGTCACTTGACCCTGTGTTTATATATATACATGTACTTGTATAGGTTTGATTAAGCCAAAGGAATACAAGACTCTTTCTCCCAAGTCTCTCTCTCTCTTCTCCCTCTCTCTCCAGCAACCCTCCATGCCCCAGGAGCAAGAAACCCTAGGGTTTCTTGCCGCCAGTCCATAAAAGGAAAGAAAAGCAAAGGAGGCGCTAGCCCCTCCTCTCTTGCAGCCGCCAACCAGATCTCTCTCTCCCTCTCTTGCAGCCACTCAAGCACCAGGTCCAGGACCTGGAATCTCTTGCGAAGAGGTTGATACAAGTTTTTCTAAGATCTGGAGTTGATCTGAGGTCGTTTGAGGCACGGGTAGATCTCCATCAATAGATCTACAGGAAAGGCTGCAGCAGGATAGATCTGCGAGGTCTGTCTCCATTTACCTTCTACCCTATCTAGAATACCCTGATTCAAGATCTACAAATTGAAGGATCTCGATCCAGGCCTGATCTGGTTGGGTACCAGATCTTGAATTTTTTAGAGGTGTTTTTAGAGATGTTCTTCATCTGAAACGAAAGGCTGACGAAGAAGACAGCAACCAGGCTGATTTCATCAAGAGCCTTAGATCGTGTCCAGAAGTCTCCAGATCTGTTCGTTGCTGGTTCTGCTACACCCAAGGTCCGTGGGAGGAGCCGGGATCATGCTTCAACAGTGTGGGGCTTTAGGCATGGTCCATGGCTGGCACAAAATCCAATGTGGCATCCCCTTTGTAGGTGTGAACACAAGTGGCGCCAGTGGAGAGAGAATCCTAGTCCAACTAGGATTTCTTTTAGGTGTAGATTTAAATATGATTTAAATATATTTTAATCCTAACCAACTTAGGATTAGATAGCACCTAAATCAAGCTAATTTCTAGTCTGATTAGAAACTCAATTAAATCTAAATTGAATCCTAATCTAATTAGAAAATTGATTCAATCAAATCCCAATCAAAGTAGGAATTATTCTTCTTATGCAGTTGGGTTATCTCATAATCTAATTAGGCTTGATCTAATCAAATTTAAATCAATCTAAAATTAAATCTAATTCAATTAGATTTAATTTAAATCTCATAGCTCAATCAAATTGAGCCAGACAGCAATCTAATTGCCAATTGATCCTCCTACAATTCACTAACACTTAGTGAATCTTTCAATTGCAACTTTTGTATTATTAATTATATTTTCAGTATGATTCTCAATCATAACTCAATCATCTGATCAGTCAAGAGTCTTTTTTGTATGTGATCCCATAGATTTTATTCTGTCTAGCAATGAGATATAGCATGATCTCCATCATAGTATCATTGAAACTTCCTTCAATAGGTTAGAAAACTTCTAACTCACATCCATCAAAGATCATCGATCCAGAAAGATCCTAGTGAGTTCTCACAATCCACTAGTGATGCCTAACATCATGTGGTGGTAATCCAGCAGAATAAAAAGTAGAACCTCTAGGTATAGTTACCGTATAATTCAGTTCCTCTATCATGAGTTTCGATACTCATCAAACAAGATTCGATTAGCTCAAGTCCAGTTGTGATACTCATAAAAAAATTTTTCCATCAATCATCTTGCTATGGCCATAGATTATGGACTTAACTTCTCAAATCTCATAGGATTATTTATCTATTGAGGTCAACAGATCCCATCTAAGTATGCACCCTACTTCTACAGTGAACCTACTACAGCCAACGTCCACTACAAGGATCTATATGGTTAAGGACCATATTTATGTGTAGTCAAACTACAGTAATCCCATTGTGAGCAATCAAGGCACCGCAGGTCAAGAATCTACTCACACAACTACAACATCGAGAAGATCACTGACGAGTGAGTAGACATCCATGTGATCTCTCATATGGTCACGCTCAGTATCGATGTTCTCTAACAACCATCCGCACTCTCGCTCAATGTCTCTACACTGTAGACTCTAAACTTGTCTATCTCAAAAGAAGTGATCTATGCATCGATCTAACTGGATCAATCATCATCTCTATGATGATCTATCAATTGGGAGCAATTTAGATATTAATTATCAATGACACATACCTCAAATTTTTAACTCTTGAGAATATATGTCATCATCCTATTAATTTCTTAGACGATTCTCAGATGTATAACATAAGAATGGATAGAAATTGTCAATTTTAATAGTTTAAGTATAAATATATATCCTAGAATTATTATAATATATCTGTCATATTAGCTTCTAGAGTATATATCTAACAATCTTTCACTTGACCTAAAGTCAATTGGCCACTAACCTAAGTCCCATCTTTTCAAGATGGACTTCAGCCTTTTACTGGCTCAACTACTTTATTAGTAGATCTACCATGTTGTCTGTGGAGTCTACTCTTCACATCTTGATATATTTCTTCTCGAGATAGCCGCATGTTATCGTTCTTATGTATTAAAAATTTTGGTAAGACCTAGGCTTTCTAGCTAGAACTATGGCGCCAATGTTGTCGCAATATAATGTTATGCCATCTCATCACATTATATCTGGTTCTATAACAAACACTTTTTTAAAACCAGAAGGCTTCTCTAGCTATCTCATAAGCAACGACATACTCAACTTTCAATGATCGATTGTTTGGAACTCTTTTAATTTATTGAATATATTTTTTGATGTAGACTTTCTATCATCAAGATCAGACATGAAGTCTAATTCAGTATATCACTTAACCTGCAAATCCAATTCTCCTCTGAAGATCAAGAATAAATCTTTAATTCTTCTCAAGTACTTAAGGATGTTCTTTATAACTATCCAGTGTTCCTCTCCTAAATTTGATTGATACTTGCTCGTGATACTCACAGTAAGAGCAATATCAGATCAAGTACAAAGAATGGCATACATGAGACTCCCTATGACCGAAGCATAAGGGATTCCACTCATACGCTCAATCTCCTCAGGTGTGCAAGGACACATCTTCTTGGAGAGAGTAATGCCATACCTAAGGGATAGTTCTCTTTTAGAGTTTTTCATGCTAAACCTCTTCAGCATTTTCTCTATGTATATTTTCTGTGACAGACCAAGCATCTTTCTAGATCTATCTCTATAGACCTTTATTCTCAAAATATAGGATGCTTTCTCTATATCTTTCATAGAGAATTCCAACCATCTTTTGACCATGGTCAGTATAGGAATCATATTCCCAATAAAGAAGATGTCATCCATGTATAGTACAAAAAATTCGACAGCACTCCCACTGATTTTTTTGTATATACAAGGTTTCTCTTCATTTTTGATGAAATCATACGATTTGATCGCATCGTTGAAATGAGTATTCCAGCTCTGAGAAGCTTGCTTTAATCCATAAATGGATCTTTGCAGCTTATAGACTTTGTGATCTTTATCACTGAAAATAAAATTTAAAGGCTACTTCGTATAGATATCTTTCTCAAGATATCCATTAAGGAAAGCAATTTTCACATCCATCTGTCTTATCTTATAATCATAAAAAGCTACAATAACAAGTAATGTACTGATAGATTTAAGCATGGTCACTAGCGAAAAAGTATCCTGATAGTCAATATCTTTGTGTTGACTATAATTTTTTGCCATGAGCCTAGCTTTATAGGTCTCTACCTTAACATATGGACCTATTTTTCTTTTGTAGATTCATTTACATCCAATAGGTATAATACCCTTTGGTGGAAAGGTCCATATCTGGTTTGAATGCATTAAATCATTCTTTGATTTCATAGCACTCAACCATTTCTCGAAGCTGATATCTGACATTGCCTCGTCATAGGTTTTAGGATCATCTCCAATGAAAAATATTTTCTCTACCTTCTCAGTAAGCATACCCAAGTATCTTTCAGGAGGACGGGAGACCTTACTTGATCTACGAGATGGAAGCAAAACTACTGACTCAGTATTATTAGGTTCATCCAATTTCTTAGCTCATTGCTCTTCAGAGATTTTCTTCTCAAGCTCAATCAACCTCCCATTACCACCATCCTGGATAAATAATTTTTCTAGAAATATGATGTGTTGACTCACAATTATATTGTGGTCTTCTAAAAAGTAGAAATAGTATCCTAATGACTTCTTAGGATATCCTATGAAGTGAGTTGTCATGGACCTAGTTTCTAACTTATTCGCCATTTATCTTCTGACATAGATTGGACATCTCCAAATCTTGACGTGATCAAGACTTGATTTCTTATTATACCATATCTCATACGGTGTGATAGGAATGGATTTAGAAAAAAAATTATTTAATAAATCAATCACAGTTAGTAGGACTGTCCCCAAAGATTTAAAGGTAAGTGAGTGAAGCTCATTATGGATCGGATCATATCTAATAAGGTCCTGTTTCTCCTCTCTGACACCCCTTAAGGTGTATTAGGAAGAGTCCATTATGAGTATGCCATTTTTCTTGAGATAAGTTAGAAACTTCCAGTAAGGCATACACCTCTTCAATCTCATCGAAGAACCTTATGGGTTTTTTAATTTTCTTCTTTACCTCATATCTAAATTTTTTGAACTTTTCAAAACTTCAAACTTGTGTCTCACACATGTGCCCATACCTTGAGAAGTCAACGATAAAGGAGATAGAGTAAAGAGAATCACCCCTGGCTAGCTCATCAAATGGGTTACTTACATTAAAATGTATTAGGATAAGTATTTTAGTGGTCGTTACCCTATGTCTCGCAAAGGGTTGGTTTGACCATCTTTCCTCGAAGGCGGAATTCATAAATCAAAAATGACTCGAAAGTCGATGAGTCTAAGAGCCCATAATTTTTAATTTGTATATTCTATCTTTTTCTGCGTGATCAAACTTGAGGTACCACACATACTTTGGATTTATCTCATCGTTGGATCTCTCAAATCCTACATCACTCACTATCTGGTGAGATACTAATATTGAGTAGATCTAACATACCTTCTGAAGGCATGTCTCTTATTCTTTTTTTTTAGGTTCTCCAGGACACAGGATAATTTCTTTACCAATGGCCATCAGTTATGGCAACACTTTCCTTTGTCACAGCCCTTTTCGGAGGGTCCTTCTTTGGCCTTTTCTCCTTCTTTTGTTTCTTCCCAAGCTTATTCCTTCTTTTTCTCTAAAGACTTTCTTTTGGAAGAAGATGCCGGCTCCACAACAAGAACAGAGCTCCTTGAACTCTTCAAGGTCCTCTCTATAGTAACCAACATGTTGACAAGTTTGGATAGAGTGTAGTTCAACTTGATCATATGACAATTTATAATAAATTGCCTGTATAAACTAGTCAAGGATTGTAGGATCAAATCCACTTGTGATTCTTTCTGGATCGTAAAGTCAAGCTTCTCAATCTCCTCCAGGTCCTTGATCATTGTCAAACAATATTTGTGGACGGACTGTCTCTCGTGCATCTTAAAGTTGAAAAGACTCTTTAAAATTTTAAAATGTGCTATTCGGCTCTGCTCACCATACAACTCTTTGTAGGTGAGTGATCATAACCCTGACAATTGGCACATGCTTATGCTAGCTATGCAACTCGTTTGATATAGAGACCAGTATATAACACTTGACCCGATTGTCATCATCCATCCATTTATCCAGTGCAACTCTTAGCTCAGTACTAGGATGGCTTGGCAAAAGAGGGGGGTCCTAGAAGAGAACATTTCCTAACTATTTGGATATCAAGACTATCTTGATATTTCTGAGCCAATCCTTAAAATTGGTTCTGGTCAAACAGTTGGACTCTAGGATACGGGCTAAGGAATTTGAAGCTGAAATGGTTAAACTGCAAAGAGTAAATATTCTAGTTAGACATTTATACTTAATTTCATATTTATTCTAGAGACTTTATGAAATAAATTAGGCTTTCACTATTCTTACGGATCTCTCACACTTCCCCATGGAGATGTGAAAACTCCTACGTGACTAGGATTCCTAGTGGGTACTGTGGTCTCATCGATATGCATTGCACCTCATCGTGCCCGATTAGTAGGCCATGCTATATTGACGTGTGGATAACTATTGTCCAATGCTTCTCAGACATGTTGCAGTGCTTGAACTCTAAGTCATGAAGCCTCACTGTGTCTGATTATTGGCCTACTCCTTAGTTTAGTCAAACTCACAGTTCAATGCATAGGTAAAGCTGTCATTAGGTCCCTCACCATGTCTGATTATTGGGCCCAACCCCATCATTACCTTGCAACATCTCATGCTAATAGGGTGGTTGCATTTTTTTGATGCAACTGAACCACTGTAGTCAGACGAGAACAATCAACACCAGTAGGATGCCTACACTTCTATAATGGTGGAAGACCTAGAACTTAATATTTATAGAGAGGTCTTGATTTAGGTCTCATCTAATTAGTCATCACCATGACTAGTCTTATTGGCATGGGTTAAACCGAACTACTAAATAATCTTATTCAAGACACAATCTACTAAGTTGGACAGATAAATGAAAATGAGTGGGAGGCTTCCCCTTGACAATTCAAGGATCCTAATTAAGTAACCACCACCTAACACTTGCCTTAGATACCAATTGATCAATTGGTTTCAAATATGTTAGCTTAAGTGATTGAGGCTCGAGCCACTGAGCCGAATTAGGTCCTTAGGTCAATCGATTAGATTTATGGATTTTAATCGATCCGACCAACTATAATTATTGATTTGATCGTGAGCACTCTTGATCTAATCCTAATCAACTCTTGAATGGGTTCGATCAACCACTCAAATTGATTGGATTCCATTAAGTTCAAATCAATTATCCTAGGTATAATCAAATTACTTGACCTAATTTGATTTAGCCATGTCCAATTGTTAATCCAATTAACATAAAATTTAGATCTTAATTCCAAATTTTAGATCTAAATTATTTGAATGAATTAATAAGTTATGATCTTAAAATAAATTTCATATTTTAGATCTAAATTTTAAAATTTAGATTTAAACATGTTATGGTATCGAAACTAGTTTTCAATTTTTAGATATATGAAATAATTTCATATCTAAGCTACTACTCATATATCTTATATATGATAAATAATTAGATTTAAAAATTAATTTTTAGATCTAAATTAATAACTACATATCTCATACATGATTTAAAATCAGATCTAAAATCATTTTACATTGATATAGGACAATCTTTTTAATATAAGGGATAAATCTTATGCCAGGACAACCTTGTTTCATATCAATGTTGAACAAATCATGCTATATTAGATCTAAAATTATTCATATATCTTATATAAAAATCAGATAATTTTTTTTTAAAAATATTTTTCAAAATATCCAACATCGATATAGGACAACCTTTTCAACATAAGGGGTAAACTTTATGCCAGAACAATCTTATATTATCCTGATGTCAGAACTATATCAGATTAATTTTAGACTGATCTGATTTAGAAATCAGATCTCATCTTATTCTTATATATATGAATTCATAGCTCTGATACCACAATTGGTTTTACGTATTTTGTATACAGATTTCAAAATAATTTTGAATACAAGCAGTGGAAGATAAGATTAAATTAGATTTAATACTATGGATGCATAAATCTAAATCAAATACCTATGGATCTAGTTCATATGATGATAAATAAGATATTAAGTATTTGATTTCAGAGAATAAAAAATTTATTTATGATTAAATCACATACTTGGATCATAAAACTCCTTCTGGAATCCTGATCTTTGGATGCCTTCAAGTTTTGATGTACCCGCACATATACCCAATCTTTACAGATATCCACACAAGGCCTGATCTGATCGAAGGCTCTTTATTCTCTCCAAGGTGCTAGCTCTCTTGTAGAGAATATTTTTTTGATGGTTGAACAAGATCTCTCCAAGACAATCTCAAGAAGGAAGAAGACAAGATGTAGGAGGAAGAAGACTTGGAGAGGAGAGAACCTTTCTCTCTTTCTTCTTTGAATTTTTTCATGCCACCCAAGAGAACCCATGCCCAAAAGAAGGTTGTCAAATACCTTTTTACATTCCAAAGCCCCTCTATTTAAATAGGAGGCGTCCAAGGGTGATAAGGCTAGAGTTTGTGAAAAACTAGGTTTGACAGGATCAAATCCAATCAAACTAAGACTCCATCTTTGATCCAATCAAAATCAGATCTTATCTGATTTGATCCTTATTCAAAAGAGGGGATAAAAGAGGGCGTGTGGGGCTTTAGGCATGGTCCATGGCTGGCACACAATCAAATGTGGCATCCCCTTTGTTAGTGTGAACACAGGTAGCACCAGTGGAAAGAGAATCCTAGTCCAACTAGGATTCCTTTTAGGTGCATATTTGAATCTGATTTAAATATATTTTAATCCTAACCAGCTTAGGCTTAGATAGCACCTAAATCAAGCTAATTTTTAGTCTAATTAAGAACTTAATTAAATCTAAATTGAATTCTAATCTAATTAAGAAATTGATTCAATCAAGTCTTAGTCGAAGTAGGAATCATTCTTCTTATGCAATTGGGGTTATCTCATAATCTAATTAGATTTGATCTAATCAAATCCAAATCAATTTAAAATTTAATTTAATTTAATTTAATTTAATTTAAACTCTA
The DNA here is from genome assembly GCF_000442705.2 of Elaeis guineensis. Classification (NCBI taxonomy): domain Eukaryota; kingdom Viridiplantae; phylum Streptophyta; class Magnoliopsida; order Arecales; family Arecaceae; genus Elaeis; species Elaeis guineensis. The sequence goes on from NC_025993.2 coordinate 89,883,918, forward strand.
TATTTCAATCAGATTGAGCTAGACAGTAATCCAATTGTCAATTGATCCTCCTACAATTCACTAACACTTAGTGAATCTTTCAATTGCAACTTTTGCATTATCAATCATATTTTCATTATAATTTTCAATCATAACTCAACCATCTGATTAGTCAAGAATCTCTTTTATATGTGACCCCATAGGTTTCATTCTGTCTGATAGTGAGATATACCATGATCTCCATCATAGTATCATTGAAACTTCTTTCAATGGATTAGAATACTTCTAACTCATACCTATCAAGGATCATCAATTCAGAAAAATTTTAGTGAGTTCTCACAATCTACTAGTAATGCCTAGCAGCAAGTGATGGCAATCCAGCAGAATGGAGATTATGAAAACTCATCAAATTTCTTCATCTGTCATATGAAAGATTCGATTAGCTCAAATCTAGTTGTGATACTCATAAAAACTCCTTTTCATCAATCACCTTGTTGTGGCCATAGACTTATGAACTTAACTTTTCAAATTTTATAGGACTGCTCTTATCTACTAAGGTTGATAGATCCCATCTAAGTACACATCATACTCCTATAGTGAACCTACTACAGTCAATATCCACTACAAGGATCCATATGGCTAGAGATCATATTTATGTGTAGTCAAACTACGGCAACGCCACTATGAGCAATCAAGCCACTGCAGGTCAAGAAACTACTCACACAACTATAGCATCGAGAAGATCACTAATGAATGAGTAAATATCTATGTGATCTCTCATATGATCATACTCAATACCGATGTTCTCTAACAACCGTTCGTATTCTCACTCAGTGTCTCTACATTGTAGACTCGAGATTCGTCTATCCCGAAGAAAGTGATTCGTATGCTGATCTAATCAGATCAGTCACCGTCTCCATGATGATTCATCGATCGAGAGTAATTTAAAAATTAATTACCAATGATGCATGCCTCAAATTTTCAACTCTTGAAAATATGTCATCATGCTATTAATTTTTTGGATGATTCTTAAACACATAACACAAGAATGGATAGAAATTATCTATTTTAATAGTCTAAGCACAAATATATGTCCTAGAATTATTATAATGTGTCTGTCATATTAACTTCTAGGGCATACATCTAACAGTACCAATGTCCTACGGAAGAAGATAACAATAATGGAATAGGTCTTCCTCTTTATCTCCATTTTATGCATGTATTCTCAATGAGATAGGTGCCCCTTAGAAATGTAGAAACTGTTATGCCTTAGAATTTTCATAAATGGATATATATAAGAGTGGAGTGGGGATCTAGCCCAATTTAGTAATACTAATGGGTCCATCCATTATACAGCCCATTAATCAAACCAGGCCTATGTACCAATATATGCCACATTATTTAACTAAGACAATAGGGCCCAAACTAATGATACAATCATAAATAATTATGAGCTCCTTAACCATTCATTTAGACGACAACTTAGCTCATATTTTGTAATAACTTAAAATAAAAATTCAATACATAATCAATAAAAGCCCATCTTATGAGAAATTCCAACAATTCAAGCAAACATCTTACGAGGTTTCAGGCCAAGCAGAGCAACATGTCCAATATCACATATATGTTTGTTGATGGCTGCCTCATTATCTTGAGAGCAACTACAAGGGATGCTATGTATTTGATACTATTATTGGTGCTATACTATACAATCTCTAGTCAAGCTATATGTCTCTAAATCCTATCTCTAAAGTTCAGCTCTTTGACTTCTCACTCAATTAAAGCTTAGATCTGCCATGCCTTATCTTATTAGGGGTGGCAACAGGTTGGGTATTGATCAGATCAATCAATATCCATACCCACCCTGCAAGAAAAAAAATTCCAAACTCATACACACCTTGTACCCATCTCGGGTCAAATCGGGTCGGACTACAAGGACAGTTCAAGTCGGGTCGAGTATACTGAAAATCCTCTTCTAGTCTTCTGATAAAAAATCTTAAGCCCCTCCAATTTCCAATCAAGCAAAAAAAAAATAAAAATAAAAAAATGATCAATCTATGTGGAAAAAATCTTACCTCAAATGGGTGGGAGGCTGGAGGCTTGGAGCAGTCGAAATAGGGAAGCTTAGACAATGGCTAGGTTCTTGTGACTTTGTTGGAGTTGTGGACAGCATCGGCCACCCTCCTCTCTTCCTCTTCCACTGCCTAGTTGGCAGTCCTCTAGGCCCCCAGATCGATACCCCTAGTTGATGAGGACGATGCTCAATCCGGTGAAGTAGCGAATGGAATCCGATCTCGCTTCCTCTTTGTTGCTAGCACCCTCCTCATCCACCATCAAGCCCCCATCGGCACTAACAAGCTCTCATCGTAAAATCACTTTATCTCCACCGCCAGCACCCTCCTCATCCATCGCCAAGCCCCCATCGGGCCGCCACTTTAGTTTGGGTGTCGGGTGGGGGAGAGAGTGGGGACTGACTCGGCCACCATAGTGCCGCTAGGATTTGGCCCTTGGGTGTCGGGGTGGGGGGGGGAGTGAGGACCCACACCGAGTGTTTGGATAATTAGATTGGGTTATATTTAAATGAGAGAGAGAGATGTTACTTTTATTTAAATGAGAGAGAGAGAGAGATATTATCAGGGTAGGTTCAGGTCGGAGTATACCATTATCCATATCTGATCTAAACTCATTTCAAATATTTTTTCTAGAACCTATGCCCACCCCACCTCTTAATTGGATCAGATAAAACCCATCATATTAGGGTCGGGTTGGGTCGAATACTCGGTGGTTCATAAAAAAATGCAATCCTATACCCTATCCAATCAAGGAAGGTATCCAACAATACCATGGCATTTAGCAGGAAAACAACCATCACCCCATGATTTTAATGGCCTTATAGATAGAGTTGCTGGGAGAATACAAGGATGGCATTGGAAGTTGTTGTCATTCGCTAGTAGGGCAACATTACTTCATTCTGTTTTAACTTCATTGCCACTATATTTTATTACTGCATGTTGTGGTGTTGAACCACCTCTGACATTGTCCTCAGGTCTCATCCTCGAGCACACTCTTCAGGTCGGCTCCAAGCAACAGACACCATCCTCAGCTATATACTGAGAATAGCAACACACTGCCAATGACTACAGTGGATGACTTGCTAAGACCACCATAGAAAGTCAGAAAAGGATAATCTCATCAGCACTTGTCCCACCCTCCAGCTTGGCTATCGACCAACCTCAAAGTCGTAACCTCACCGATCACACAAGATGATTTCCTATGATTGGCATCAATAAAGAAACATTTGGGCTGAAGCTTAGGCCATATGTCGACCATAGATCACCATCTTATTTAGCCATGTGAGCCACTATTCGAAATCTTTATTAACACATGGCCATTTCCCACAACTAACAATCTCCAAATTTTCTATCCTAACGACTTAACAAAATCAAGATCTAGCCTAGCAACCTATCAGCCTGTGTAATAGCCTACATCTCCACCTCTATATAAAGAGGTAAGAAGGGGACCCTTGAGGCATGCAATACTAAGCTCTTACTCCTTCCTACTGTGCTCAAAGCTTCGACCGACTTAAGCATCGGAGGGTTCCCCATCGAACACCCCTTAATGAGTGTGGACTTTTTTGCAAGTCTTTCATGGTGCCCTGACATCTGGATTTTCCTCCATCTTTGGCCACAACAGCATCCTTCGGAGCCTTCACTTAACAGTTTGGCACTAGAGGAAGAACCCCAACAATCCATCAAGGGAGAGAGAGAGCATGGTGAGGCACAATCACTCCACCACTTCTCATTGGCAATCCACTTGATGAAGCCAGGGTGGAGTCATCCAACCATCTACTGGGTCTGCACAACTAGCACTGACACCAGTGATGGCTGACCTCCAGTAGTTCAGTGACCAAGTCCACTCGGTCTAGGCCCTCACTGATGCCATCCAGCCCTTGCAATAAACTACAGAGCAGCGGCAGCCTCTTCAATCTCTTCCCCAGATGGTGTCGTCAACACAGCCATTGGAATCGACCTCTAGTCCCAAAGCATCCCCCTCAAGCAACCCATTGATCTGCCATGGCTGATTGATGATCACCATCTCACCATGGTTTTAGCCATGGTAAAAGGCATCGATGCTCCCTGACTTCCTCTGGCAAAAATTCTACTCCAAGCTACTTCCCACATCTTAGAAAATCTCAGGAGGATGACCTTGAGTGGAAGGTCTGGGAGATTGAGTGCCACCTAGCTGAGGTCCAGATGGGCGGCAAAGAGGATGACCAGTTTCTCAACTTCAGTTCCCACCACCCTTCTCCCATGATATTCTTTAGGAGCCAATTCCACATCGATTCAAGATGCCATAGGTGGAGCCATTCGATAGCTCCACTGATCCATTAGATCATCTTACAGCCCTCACAATGCTCTAGGGTGCTTCGGACGCCCTCCTTTGCCTCACGTTTTCTATGACCTTGAAGAAAGTAGCAAGAGTCTGGTACTCTAATCTCTAGCCAGAGTCGATCTACTTCTTTAAGCAACTCGAACACTAGTTTATTACTCATTTCAGAAACAACCAAGTCTAACCGAGGATCTCAGATAGCCTCTTCTCTATCCACCAAGAAGAGGGTGAGTCTTTGTGGAACTATGTGATATGTTTCAACATAGCCATATTAGAAGTCCGCAATCTTGAAGAAGTAATTGCCATGTCAGCTCTGAAGTGAGGCCTCCACAATGAGTGCCACATCTACTCTCTCGATAAAATTTTTTTGAGGGACCATGCTAATCTTCTGGCCTAGGTTCGTAAATACATGCAGACCGAAGAAGGCCGAATTACCTATCGACGAGAAGAAGGACGAGCTCCAAATAAGAAGAAGCATGTCTGGGAGGACATACACCCAAATTGAGTGGAAGAAGAATCTTTCTGACTTGCCAAAGCCCCTCGACCAAGGAGTCCTTCTCAGCTTTTCAATAGTTATGCCCCATTAGCTACCCCTCGAGCTTAGATCATCATGGAGATCGAGGGTAAAGAGTACCTCGACCGACCTCTATCAATAAAAATTTCATCAATTTGGTGGAACAAGTGGAAGTACTACCACTTCCATCATGACCATGGTCACGATATTGAAGAGTGCCTCCAACTGAATGATGAGATTGAGTCACTCATCCAATGAGGCTATCTTGATGAATATGTTCGGGAGCATCAGAATCGAACATCTGATGAACCTTTTTGACATCAGCTCGACCAAGAGAACAACAGCAACCGACTAATGGCTAGCGTCATCAACAAGATCTCAGGCCTTGAGGGTGCCATGGGGGCAGAAGATCAAGCCAGAAATCTAAAGAGACAAAGGATGGAAGGCTCATTTTTTTTTAATAACAATATTTAAGGAATTCAAACTCCTCAAGATGATGCTGTCTTCATCTCAATAACGATAGCAAACTGTTGTTCAGAAGGATAGCAATCCAAAAAGAAGAGTGAATTGGGTTGCTTTAAAAAATTTTAACTAAATCAAAGTCTAAACGAATATATTCTTCAATTAAAGCTTAGCTTGAGTGATTGTGTAGAATTTATATATGCAGCAGCGGATATAAACTAATGAAAGCAAAGTAAGAATGTAAAGCAAGTAAGATAAGTAAGATAATGCACAACACAAATATAAGGAGATTTATAGTGATGCGATGCAATCCTGCACCTATGTCTACTCTCAAAGAGTCCCTTAGAAATTTCACTATAATCTTCCTGATTACAGTATATTTATTTTATCCAAAATCACAAACAAATCCAGTCGATTTTTTGAGATCACCAAATACAATCTATACACGATTATTTTTTGAGCTCACAATCAACCCAGTTAGTTTTATGGACTCACCAATCAAAATATAACAAATTCAATTCTAGATTTAGACGGATCTAATCTCGAAATTTTTTTTTCTAAAGAAACTTATAAAGAAAATAAAATACAAAGTATAGAAATTTAGCATAAAATAAAAATTAAAAAATAAACTCCTTGAAGTATGGAGAAAGAGGTTGATGAATTACTATTTTAATACTTCACTTCTCTTTTTTGATGCTTAAAAGGATGTAAAAGATGTTGGAGAAAATTATCCTTGAAAGCTCTCAAAGATCGATGCTCAACTTTTCTCTCTTTTTTTTTTCAAGGATGTTTAATGAACCTCACTAATTTGAATATTTTGCTCTTTAATTCTCCTTAATATTGCTTTTCAAATATTTTTTTAGCCTTTTAGAGTCTTAGAAATGGATTGAGAACAAATTTTGGCTCTTAGAGAGCTTGAAGTAGCTGTTAGGTCCAAAAACTAGCCATTGAAAAATATAGAAAACTAGTCGTTATTGCTGTCTCCATGGGAAGAGTAGACTCGATTCTGCAGATGAGTCAGCTCGATAGATGAGTCAGCTCAAATTGAAAGGCAAGTTAGCTTGATTGAGGATCCTAAAAATAGTCTTCTATCTTCTCTGAGAGAGTCGGCTCAGAATGACTTCGAGTCGACTTGAACTTGTGTTAGTCTTCTTCCAACATATCAGAGTCGACTCAAAAACTTTCAGAGTCAATTCAAAATCTTTCAACATTATATTTTTCATATTTTAACCTCTTAACTTAAATTTTTTAGCCCCAATACTTTAATATGATATTTATTTCATTTTCTTCATAATGAGATATCCAAATTTGTGAGAATTTATTCTTTTAAATGCTTTGACTTGATGACTTGATAGGATTTCTTCTAAGGATAATTTTTTCATTATAAGCATCTAGAAAATCCTACTTCCACTCATGAAATATCATTTATACTCAACATTTTGGAATCATCAAAATCAAGAATAGGGTCAACACAAACTATGATGTAAAAAGGATCCTAGTTGATAATAAAAGTTCAACCAATGTCTTATTTTATGATGCTTTCGAATGTAGGAAACTACCACCTGATCAGCTAAAGCAAGTAAGCAATGCTTTAGTTTGATTCTCAAGAGATTTCGTAGTAGTTGAAGGACCAGTGTGTAGGAGTTGGTATGGTGTTTCCAAGCTTTAAGAGGCGACAATAGAAGCCAGGGTGTTGGCTCCGAGAGGTTAGGACTGGGTTTGGATCCTAGGACTAGGACAGGAGTGGTCTTAAGATGGAGGTGGTGCATAGTTTTCTACAAACTCGAGATTTAGGCGACGAAGACTTTGAAGGGCTTGGTTGAGCTTTGGATATCTGAAAACATAAGGTGGAGCAAGGAATCAGATCCAGAACTGAAGTCTACAGAGGAATAGCAGATTCAAGGCACTGGATTGACTCAAATTGAGACTGGGTTGATCAAGTCATAGAGGACGTATCAGATAGAAGACAACATCTCAAAAATTCTGATATGACACACAGGCGGGTATGCTCAATCTTAGTCTGAGTCGACTCAGTTTCAGGTTAGCTGATTCAGTCTGAGATTGAGCTGGCTCAGTTGTGCGGACAGAGCTGCATGAGATTTTTGCATGGATTTAGGATCGAATTTTGATCCTAGAGACTTAAAGTCTAATTTGATAGATCTTAAAGGGGCTAACCTAGAGTTTGGACTGGGGATCAAGTCCAAGGGATCAGAACATGTGAGACATGGGCTCGATGAGTGCTTTCATATATTGGATTAGCCTAGAGAGTTTTTTGGGCTCAGATTGTTGAACCTGTTGTATTGGTATATATATAGGTCATTATAATACGAAGGTAGAGGAAATAAAAAAATAGAGCTTTTTCTCCTGAAACCTTAGCTGCCTCTCTTTCTCTCTCTCACATTCTCAACCACGATCCAATCAGATATCCGCATTCTTCTTGTCTCTTCTCAGGTTTTCTGGATTAACACTCAGATTTCATGCAAGACATCAGCCCGCAGCTGGTATTGGAGAGGTGCTACAGTTGGTTTCAGAGCCAGATTAAGCATGGAAGAGGAAGAAGAGAAGATCAAGAAGTTGTCTGGTTGTAGAGGATCAGTAGTAATATTTTAGATCTAGGTTATTTTTAGGATTTATAAGGAAGAAACATATCTGAGGGCTATTGTCCTCAATCCCCTATTAGGTATTTTTTGGATCCATCTTATGTGCTGTTGTGATTGGGTTTGATCATGGAAAGCAGCAGGGTAAAAGTTAGATTTGATGAATTTGATGGGAAGGAAAGTTTCACAATGTGGAAGGTGAGGATGGAGAATCTGCTGCCACAGATGGGATTAGATTCGGCCTTAGAAGATAGATTGGAGGGGATAAATGACAAGCAATGGATGTCCTCGAAGAAAATGACATGTGCCACGATTAGGGCTTGTCTGGCAGATGAGGTTTTGTATGTCGTGTTGGAAGAGAGATCACCCAGAGATTTATGGTCGAGGTTATATATGTTGTACATGAGAAAAAATATGTGCAATAAATTGATGCTGAAGAAATAACTGTACAGTCTTTGGATGCAGGAAGGCGAGGATGTTGTGGGGCATATTCAATGGTTCGAACGGATGAGCATGGATTTGCTCAACATTGGAGTGGAGCTTGAAAAGGAGGACAAAAGCATGCTGCTATTATGTTCACTATCTAGGAGCTTCGATCTATTGGTGATGACGCTGCTATATGGTAAGGAGATATTGATGTACAAGGAGATCATTTCAGTGCCAAGATCCAACGAGCAGCGAGAATAGTTAACGAAGTGGGAGGTCTTTCAAGAGGATCTTACGGTGTCAAAGAGGCCCAGAAAAGAAAAGAAAAAGCGCAAGCAGGTGGGGTGGAGACAATCTCAGAAAGATGGCAGCAAGAAGGCCAGGAAGTGCTACAAATGTAGTGTAGCAGGATATTTTAAGCGGGAGTGTCCACTTAGGAAGAAGGGAGGAGAAAGGAACAGCTCAGATTCCATTGGTTTAGTCGCTGAAAGTGAAGAGTCGGATGAGCTCTTTATGGTTTCAGAGGAGCCCACGAGGCACGGTGTATCCGAGACAACTTCAGAGGGGTCCATGGAGTGTGAAGGGTCTAAAGGGGCAGCGACGGTGTTTGAGGTGCAGCAGCAGGCCCAGCATGATAGTGTTAGGTGGTTGTCCTCAGGGGACTCAAGTACAGAGTCGGCTTCTGCAGCATCAGGGGGACTTTAGATTTAAGTAGAGCACCGAACAGAGGTGGCTTCACAAGTGAAGAGGGTTTTAGCACATGTTCAAAGTAGGGAGATGCGAGAGGAAGAGCGATATCCCAGCACCAGTGCTAGGGCTGCATAGAGCCAGGTGGAGCCAAGTGTGTAGGTGGAAAGGTATGGCTCTGATGAGACTTTATCAGGTGCATCATTTGTAGCGAGTGCTGGTTTAGGAACGTTGTGATTGCTCTAGGAAAGTCCAAGACAACAATTGTTGTGGCTGTCAAGCAAAAAGGTGTCTACAATATACTCTAAGGTGGTGCAAAGGAGTTAGTTAGGGTCTTCAGCAGTGGAGGCGGTCACCCCATAGGCCTTAAAGGAAGCTCAGCAGCTGAAGACGGTTGATAGAGGCAAGGAGGTCCGCACAAGGGGCTGTCAGGATGTGAATCAACAGCAGGATCGTGCAGGAGAATATTGCTAGGTGTGCCAAGACTTGGGCACACCGAGGTAGAGATTGTAGAAGTTCATGTGGTGCTCCCAAGCATTGAGAGGCCACAACAGGAGCCAGGGTGTTGGCTCCGGGAGGCTACGATTGGGTTTGGATCTTAGGGCTAGGATAGGAGTGGTCCCAGGGCAGAGGTGGTGCGTAGCTCTCTATAGGCTCGAGGTTTAGATGATGAGGACTTCAAGAGGCTTGGTTGAGGCTCCAAATATCTGAAGATACAAGATGGAGCAAAAAACCAGAGTCAAGATTGAAGACTGCAAAGGAATAGTAGATTCAAGGCACTGGATCGACTCAGACTAAGTTTGGATCGACCAAATCATAGAGAGCATGCCAGACAGAAGACAGCATCTCGAGAATTTTGGTATGGCACGCAGGTGAGTTGGCTCAGTCTCAGTCTGAGTCGATTCAGTCCCAGATTAGTTGACTCAGTCTGAGACTGAGTCGGATCAGTTGCGCGGGTAGAGCTGCATAGGATTTTTGCATAGGTCTAGGATTGAATTTTGATCTTAAAGACTTAAGGCCTGATTTTATAGGTCTTAAGAGGGCTAACCAAGGGTTTGGACTGTGGATCAAGTCCAAGAGATGAGAGCATATGAGACATGGGATCGATGAGTATTTTCATATATTGGGTTAGCCAAGGAAGTTTTTTGAGCTCGGATCGTTAAACCTGTTGTATTGATTGTTAGAAAATATATCTCAAAGCCAATCATTTGGATTTGTGCTTCTTTTATAATATGTATATGAATTATTTATCAATGAATAAAAATTATTTTAATATTTTTTATCACAAAGTTACATCTTTCTTATTAGAACTCGTGTTGTGATGAAGTCTTTAGGACTATAAAGTAATCGATAAAGGAGAATTTATCAAATAGTTCTTAAACATATTCACGATCAAATGATATGTTATTAAAGGATGATGATATTTGTCGAGTGAAGATCATTGTGTGCCATATAGGTTGGTTATCCTCTTAACCAAAGAGTGTAGAGACACTGTTATGGCATACACGTAAGATATAGGAATACATCGTCACTGAACAAGTGACTCACCTGCGGAGTGCTCTGCTGTCAAGAGTAGCTCATGAAGCATATGGGCATAAGTATTTCTTAAACCTGAGATCACCATAGTGACTTGCAAGCAATGCAGTGTGCTTTGGTGCCATACTATCTGCATTTCTAATGCAGTGACGAAAAGCTACTAGGTACAGTAAAGTACTTGCGAAGTCTGTGTGTGGATCAAGATGGGATTGACCCCTCTAAATTATGGGAGTTAATACATCACTGTATTTTAATTTAGTAAAATTTTGATCAGGATAATTCATGTGATGGATTTGAAAGATTGAAATACAATATGGATGACTCTTTCATGATTGACAGTTTAATCCTAGATCGTCCTTTAGCATTCAGGATCAAAGGGATGAACTATACGATAACTATATGTATAGGTTCTTGAATATTGTCTTGCAAATATTTAACCTATCTAGATATCAAAAATCATTGCTAGATGGTAACTTCGATTAGTATAGAAAATAGTTTTTGTACTACTGGCTTAGTGTTCGAACCTATGGAGTCACGCACAAAGTCAAACAATGTAAGAAAGGATTGATCTAAGTCTATATATTCAATTTGAAAATACATGATTGATTGAATATATAGACTGACTTAATTGAGAATTAAGTTATGGATCATACAGGATTAAACAGTTGACTATGTCTAGCTAGCACTAGACATAAGGTTCAAGTTCAATTTCAGAGATGAACAAAATTTGATCTATGATCCAAGGAGTCTATAAGAGATTGAATTTAAGTGCTAATTAATTTTAGATTAGATCTGATTTAATTAGACTAAACTAAGTTCATAAATTTTAATTAAATTTAGTCTTAAATTCTAAACAGTTTGGGATTGACGGTCTATTCGAAATTAATTTGAATTAGATTTGAATTGGATTCATTTTGATCCATATTTGGATTAAATCCTTAGAGTTTATTTTTTTTAGGACTCTCTCTCTTTATGGCCAACCAAAGAAGGATGGGGGTGCTGGTTATGCTGCCCCTCCTCTTGGGTGTAGGCGTGGGCACCTAGGGGTGCCAAGTTGGGTGCCTACCCTATCTCAATTAGGACTCCTTCTAAGATAAGGCATGAAATAATTCAAAGTTGATTTGAATTAGGATTCTTAGTCTACTGAATCATGGACAATTATTTATCAATAAGAAGGACCTCTAACCATCAAAGCATAATAATTTGATTGTATGCTAAGTTGAGAAAGAGAGAGAGAGGTGGCATCCAAGAGAAGGAAGGTGTCCTTCTCCTTGGCGTGCAGATTGTGGACGTCCAACTCCTCTTAGCATGAAGAGGCCTTGGCATCCCACTTTCTGGTGTGAGGCATCACATCCAAGGTCCAATTTCTTCCTCCCTTGCTATCTTAAGAAGTTACAACGATCCGAGGCTTCATCTCGCTTTTCTGTAAAGCTTGGTGTGTACGCGAAGTAAAGGGTTTATACGTTCAAATATTTGTAAGGCTTCGAATTCAAAAATCCTTTGGAGATTTGATCTCTATTTCACTATGTATCAGGTAAAAGATAAAATCTATGTTAGATTGTTATAGAAAAATTTTTTAGATGCTTCCTGGTGATCCGACCACGAATTGGATTTTTCCCTACAACTGGTATCAGAGCTAGATTTTGATATATGGATGCATAACTGATTTTTTTATATATATTTACATATGATATATGATTAAAATTTTATGTTAGATATTAAATCTAATTTAGATCTATTTAAATAAAATTTATGATTTGATTTTGATTAGATTTCATGATCCTAATCAATGGTTGGTTTTGTTATAAATCTGTTATAATAGAATTTTATTGTCATAGATTTTTGTCAAAATAATAATCTATTTTAAATCAATTTTAATAAAACTTTTATATTATTATTTCAGATTAAAAGTTAGAATTATTTTAGATCAAAATTGAATCTATTTTGATAGATTTTCAAATCTAATTTCTAACAAAATTCTGCACAACATTGAAACAAATCTAACCAAAAATTTAATCTTTATGAATTCATATATGCATCTGAATATTTTTTCATATGATTTTAGATCTGAATTTAATGTCTTATATCCTGTATAAATTAAATTTCAGATATGATGTGATCTATATAAAGTATTAAATCTAATTAGATTAGATAAAGAATACGGTTGATATGATCAAAGTCATGTACATGTCTTCTTTGATTTGGTAATTACATATGGATGTAATTTTTATTTAAAATTGGATTTCAGATTTTAGTAACCCAGTGCTTGGATTGATGAGATCACCAAACTATCCAGTCATAAGAAGAAGTAGAGATTAATATCTCTCTTTTATTCATTCGACGGATTCTTTTATGACGTATTAGGATATTATTGTGATTCTGTTTCATGAAAAAAAATAATGAACAGATTTTTATAAATTATTTTGATCATGAATATGTTTAGATTAGATCTAAAATAATTTATGACTTATTATAATTTTAATAAGATAAATTCAGATATAAAATTATTTTAAAATCTGAATAGCATATTACATTAGATATAATTGGTAGTGATCAAAAAGTAGTCATGATACATGTGATGTATGTATAAAATTTAGATCATAGTTATGCATGTTTAATTGTTAAACATATATGTAAAAATTAGTTTTCATGATATAAAATATATAGTATGCTTCATTTAAAATCCTAGTAAAATAGTTCTACAAATTGAAATATATGTTTCGCACACTTAATTTAGAATTAAGTTAAAAATGATCTAGTTTTGAGAATTAAAATTTTTTTAAGACACCACATAAATTGATGGGTAATAGGTTAGCATGAATCAGGTCCTCCTACTAGGTTAGACTTAGGGTTAGAAATAAATATGAACTAAATAGAGAAATTGATTAAATCTAATCAAGAGTTGAATTAGATTAGATCAAAATTTCTCTAGATTAATCTCAATAGTTGTAGCTTGATCAAGTCCATATTTTTGACCATACTAAATGGACCATGATCGTAGCTTAATGGTTGAGCCTGATTCTTCTGATCGATCAAATCGAAACTAATTAATCGATTGGTGTCTAATATAAATTTAACAATTTTGATCAATGATCATTAATTGAGAGCTACTCATCTAGATGGCATCTACGTTGAGTTAATGGCATATCCCTCTCATCGATCTCACTTACCTGACTAATATGGTAGATTATATTTTGCTTAGATCATCATTCGATTCGAGCTGACCCATCCATTAAGGTAAATCAGTATAACTGATTTAGGTGTCTTTAGGCTAGCTTGTATAAAGTCTTCTTCATGACTTAGTAAAGTCAGTAGAAAGATTTATGACTTGTAGATCAATTTCTTCTCTAATTCTCAAATCATTAAATCAAATTTTTTAAATTATTAGATCCTTAAAATGATACAGTTACGGAGATAACTAGTTCATAGCCTCCCATTAAAGTGCATGATAATGAGTCCAATATTCTAAATAGGCTTTGGAGGCACCATACACCTGATGTCTATTGGGTACTGAAATTATCATTCATCATATGACCATCTTATTATGCCCTTCAGATCAATACTCATGTTAGTCGAGCCACACTCAGGCCTCGATATTTGTTTGTTGGATGTGCTTGGTGTAGTCATGTTAATGGTTGGACCTAACCAAGATTTTTAGTGGAGGCGCCACACGTCTACTGAAGAGATATCTAGGTCAAAACTTAATTGCTAGAAATTATTTGAAAAATAATTGGTTAGAAACCTACCCATAGATGCACTAAGGTTGGTCGAGCTACACTTGAGCCTGAATGCAGTCTGTGTGATTTTAGTACCCATTAAGGAATTAATATAATCTCTCGAATTGGAGGTAGAGGCAACCAATTCGTATAAAATAGTGAGAGAATCTTTAGACTAAAGTTTATATCTTTAGAATTAAAATAATTCATATACTAATAAGTTTATATTTTTTTTTCAATTATGATCAATACACTATCGCTCTGTTCGCTGTCAGATAATGATAAGCTTATCGGATCCAACTTCGATAGCTAGTATCGAAAGTTGAAGATCGTCCTGGAGCATGAAAGGATTTTGTACGTGCTTATGGATCCAGCACCTGAAGAACCTGCTGCCAACACACCCTGTGCTGCGAGAGACACTTATTTAAAGTAGTTCAGTGACCGCACGACTGTGCATTGCATCATGAGGGCAGCTATGAATGACAAACTTAGTCGTAAGTTCGAGGATGCGCAATCAGAGAATATGATTCAAATATTGAATGAGTCCTTCGGCACCCCTGAGGATGCGAAGAGACATAAACCTCCTATACTATGTTCGATGCCCGTATGCAAGAGGGGGCATCAGTCACCGATCATGTATTGTATATGATCAAGCAGATTGAACGCTTAAGCAAACTTGACTTTCTGTTATATGAATAGTTAGGCAAAAATGCTATTCTGAACTCGCTGTCGAAATCCTACCTACCCTTCTTAAGTCTGCAGTGAACTACCATGGTTTTCTAGGATTACTGCAGACATTCGAGAAGGACCGTCAGCTTCAGAAGGAGCCGGTGCATATAGTGGGAGGTTTGTCTGTAGATCATCAATCTTCCAAGATAGGAAAGAAGAAAAAGGTACAAAAGAATCATGCAGCTGATCCAAAGTCAAAACAGAGCAAAAAGTTGAAAGTCGATAAGAGCCAGATAGAATGCTTCTTTTGCAAGAAGCTGGATCATTGAAAAAAGAATTATCCTGCATATATAGCTTTCCTTGACCCAAATAGGCCAAAGAATAAGAGAAACAAGTAAATAGTTGCTTCATAAGGTATTTATATCACAACTCCTTATAATTTCTTTGTTTGTGATATTACTATCTAGGCATTGGATATCAAAAGTCTGATTAATATTTATAATTTATTGCAGGGACTGCAGGTCAGTAAGAAATTAGAGAAGACGAGCGGTTCTTAAATATTAGAGATGGAAGCCTTGTTCTAGTTCTAGCTTTAAAAACTATGCAGCATATTTTCGAGTCTACTAGTATCGTATTAGATAAGTGTCATTATTGTCTTTCTTTTCTGATGAATATCATCTCTGTAGACCTTTTGACTAAACTTGATTTTAAGTTTTTAATAAAGGATGATTTTTATGATATCATTGTAAATGATATTATAATTATACGTGAATAATTAAAATATGGCATATACATATTATCACAGCCTGTTGGTGTAATATACATATCGAATAAATATTTTAAGATAGATAATGTCAGTGATTCCTATCTTTGACATTGTAGGCTGGGTAATGTGAATATGAAGAGGCCCTAGCGTCCCACTCCTTGGTGTGAGGCATCACATCCAAGGTCCAATTTCTCCCTCTCTTGCTATTATGAAAAGGTACAATGATCCAAGATTTCATCCTACTTTTCTGTGAAGCTTGGCGTGCACGCAAAGTAGAGAGTTTGTACGTTCAAACCTTTATGAGGCTTCGAATTTAAGAATCTTTCAGGACTAGATTCCTATTCCACTGTGTATCAGGTAAAGATAAAATCTATATCATATTATTATAAAAAAAAAATTTAGATACTTCCTAACGATCCGATCCTGAATCGGATTTTTTCCTTCATTGATATATATAGGTCATTGTAATACCAAGATAGAGGGAATTAAAACACAGAGCTTTTTCTCCTAAAATTCTAGCCACCTCTCTTTCTCTCTTTCACATTCTCATCCATGATCCAATTAGATTTTCATGTTCTTCTTGTCTCTTCTCTGATTTTTTGGATTAACACCTAAGTTTCATGCAAGACATCGATCCGCAGCTAGTATAGGAGAGGTACCAGGTCCCGCTACAGTGGAACCTTATCAAAAGATTATGCAGTTGACCTTCCTCATCATCAGGGTGCCTTCTGCCTACAATGCAATTCTCGGATGACCAGGACTTAATTTTCTTCGAGCAATTATCTCCACTTACCACTTATTGGCATGATTTCCAACTCAAAATGGGGTTGGCAAGATCCAAGGAGATCGAATGTTAACGCAGCAATGTTTTCTTGCAACCATCAAAGGCAAGAAGCTAGTGGAGGTCCTACCAATTAAAGATCATAGAGAGGACATGGGGGAATCCTAAGGAGAGTCAGTTGAGGAGCTCATTACTATCCCCTTCGGGGATGATCCAGCTCGGACAATTCGCATTGGTTCTCAGTCAAACATGCCAGATATTCTATTTGACATTATTGTTCATAAACTAAATATGAATTCATATCATCGACCAATGCAACAAAAAAAATGAAGCTTCACCCGAGAGTGGCAAGGAGAGATTGATGAAGAAATCGATAAGCTGATGGTAGTGAGATTCATCCAAGAAGTATATTATTCAGAGTGAATTTTTAACATTGTCATATCAAAAAGGCCAATGGCAAATAGAGAATTTGCATGGACTATACTGATCTCAATAAATCTATCCAAGAGATAGCTTTCCACTCTCAACGATCAATCAACTTATTGATGCCACCTCAGGACACCAATTGTTGAGCTTCATGGATGCCTTCTCATGATACAACCAGATTTGGATAGCATCAAAGGATGAGGAGAAGACCGCATTCATAATCAACAAAGATTTGTATTGTTACAAAATGATACCTTTCGACTTAAAAAATATCAGAGTAATATATCAGCATCTCGTCAACAAGGTGTTCATGCAACAGATTTACTGCAATATGCAAGTCTATGTTGACGATATGCTCACCAAGAGCATAGAAGCTGATCGGCATATAACCGACCTAAAGGAAGCATTCGGCCAACTACACCTACATCAAATAAAGCTCAACTAAAATAAATGCATTTTTGGAGTCACTTCGCAGAAATTCCTTGGTTTTATGGAGATCCAGTGAGAGATAAAAGCCAATCCAAAGAAGATTTGGGTAATCCTCGACATGAAACATCTGACCACCAAGCAAGATATCTAAAGCTTATTGAGTTGAGTTACAGCTCTCAGCCAGTTCATTTTCAGATCAACTGAAAAGTGCCTTTCTTTCTTCAATGCGATAAAGGAGATGAAGACTTTCAAATAGTCAAAGGAGTGATGAGCAGCTTTTAAGATCTCAAACGGTACCTTGGAGCCCCTCCACTTCTTTCTAAGCCAGAAGAAGGTGAGTAATTACTTTTATATTTGGATGCATTATCCGATGCAATCAGTTCGGTTCTAGTTTGAGAAGATGTAGGGACCCAAAAGTCGATCTATTATACAAGCAAGATTTTTCAAGATGCTGAAATATGCTATTCCAAAACTGAAAAAAATGGCCTACATGCTTATCACTGCTGCGCAGCATTGTCGACCATACTTCCAAGCCCACTCAATAGTCATCCTAACTGATCAGCCTTTAAAGGCAATTCTTCAAAGGATCGACACTTTCAGATGAATGGCAAAATGGATAATTGAGCTCGGAGAGTTTGACATCAGCTTTCAATCCTGACCTACAATGAAGGTCTGAGTGTTGGCCGACTTCCTCATGGAATACACTATCCCAGAAGAAGAATGGTCCTCAACAAGATCCGAGGACCCATCCTCAATAAGATATGAGCATGCCAAAGAACTACCCTCGACAAGATTTGAGGGTCTATTCTCGACAAGATCCAAGGATGCTGAAGATCTATCCTCGATAAGATCTGAGGAAATAGAAAAATTTTTCTATTGGGTTATACGTATTGATGGAGCCTCAAACACCCAGGGATGTGGCACTAGGCTCATTCTTACCAGTCTGAAAGGAGTTGTAATGGAATACGCCCTCCAATTTAACTTCAGAACCTCAAATAATGAGGCTGAGTATGAAGCTCTCATCACTAAACTCGAATTTGCAAAAGAACTCGGGATAAAAGACCTTAAGGTCTTCTCTGACTCGTAACTTGTTGTGGGACAAGTCTGGGGTGAATACGAAGCTTGAGATCCACCAATGGCAAGATACCTGCAGATGCTCAAAGAAATGTTAGCAACCTTTTGAACCCTAGAAGTTGTATAGATTCCTAGGTTGGAGAATGCTCGAGCAGACACTCTCTCTCATCTCGCTACTTCGGATTTAACCTACCACAATAGATAAATCTTCATCGAGCATCTACATATTAGGAGCATCGACGAACCCATAGTGCTTCAAATCGAACATGAACCGAGTTGGATGGATCTCATTATCGACTATTTGGTCAAAGGAGAATTACCTTCTAATCCTGTTCAGCTCAGGCGATCAAATGACAAGCACCTTTATACGTGTACCTTGATGGGAGACTTACAAGAAATCCTTCCCCTTAACTTTACTCCATTGTTTTTGACCTTCCGAAGCCGACTACGTCCTTTAGAAAGTATATGAAGGCATCTGTAGTAATCACTTAGGAGACAGATCATGAGCTTATAAGCTCATCCAATAAGGATACTATTGGCCAAATTTATAAAAGGAGGCAATTGATTTGATCAAATGATGTGAGCAATATCAAAAGTATGCTAACATCCAAAAAAGATCTATAGTCAAACTCACATCAATTGTTGCTCCTTGTCCTTTCTCTATATGGAGAATTGACATCTTCAGATCATTCCCATAAGTTACCAACAAAGGAAGTTCCTAATTATAGCGATCGACTACTTCACCAAATAGGTTGAAGCCAAGTCCTTAGCACAAATTATTAAGGCAAAAGCTCAAAACTTTGTGTGAAAGTCGATCATTTATCGATTCAAACTTTCACGAGCCATCATCATCGATAATAGGTGCTAATTCGATAATCAAAATTTTAAATATTTTTATTTGAAGCTCTATATCGACTATAAGCTCACCTCGATTGGACATTCGCAATCTAATAAAGAGGCCGAGATAACCAACCACACTATCCTGTAAAGGTTGAAATCCAGACTTTACCAAGTGAAGGAAATATGGGTAGAAGAACTTTATAATGTCTTATGGGCATACCGAGCAACACCTTGGATGGCAACTGGAGAGACTCCCTGTAACCTCACCTTTGGAGTCGAAGCAGTTATTTTGGTAGAGATTGGGATACCATCAACCGAGCTGAAGCTCTATGATGAGCAAAAAAATCCTAATCAGCTTCGAACAAGTTTGGACTTATTTGAAGAAACAAAAGAAAGAGTTTGGACCAAAATGATCTCATACCAATAATGAGTAGCCCATTATTACAACTCCTGAGTATGAACAAAAATTTTTTAAGCCAGAGACCTTATCTTGTGATGAGCCGAAGTATCCAAACCTAAGGAACAAGGCAAGTTAGCTCGAAACTAAGAAGGACCATATCGGATCATAGAAGAAATCTGACCTAGGGCATACAAGCTGGAGAACTTCGATGGCACTCAGATTTCTTGGACATCAAACTTTGAGAATCATCGGATGTACTACCAATAAAAGGTGTAATTACTTGAATAAAGTCACTTTTCTTCAAGATTTTTGCAAGAGGTCGAACAAGAATCGGCAACAAATCATGCATCCTTGGCGACCAGAATGGGTACATCCCCTCGTCGCATGAATTTCCAGAGATATGTTAGATCCAGCCAAGATTTTGGAACTATATTCAAAAGAACAACAACAAGGATTATAAGATATTCAGATGCCAAACTGAATCCTAATGACCAGATCGATGGATCAATCCCTCGGAGATATCTTGGCTTTGGCTAAGACCTTCAAAATTTTATTCGATATGACATCGATAACTAAGAGATATCCTGACCTAAGTTAGGACTCCCGCAAATGAGATCTTTGGAATAAAATCCAAGGATATGACCGAAGTCATCGACTTGACAAATTCTATCCAACATTATCGAAACAAACTTTGAAAATCTACATCGACAAAATATTACTCTGAGAATAAACTTTGGATATGGTGACTATTTGACGATAAGAAGATATCCTGACTCAAGTTAGGACCTCCACAAGCTAATATCTTGAAAATAATCTGACGACTAATTCCAAGGTCAAAAATCAATCGACAAAAAAGACTTGGCCAAAATATAGCCAAATAGTCAATTCAGGATAAGCCTTAGAAATCTTCATTGGGCTATATGGAAATTGGACCTATACCTCGATCCATCTGAAACTAACGACTACAGAAATTCTGGGAACTAAAATTAGAATAAGCTTTGGGAAAATAATGAGAATCAATAGCATGAAAAAGAAAACATCCAAACGAAAGGTAAAATTGACACAATCATACTTTTCTTCATTGATTAAATTTTTTTACAAATAGATGTCAGAAACAAGGCAGCAAAAAGTAGGTTCAAAAAAAGATAAGAGCCTAATCTTCATCCGAGGAGAACACTCCAACCTCCTCATTACTATTGCTAAGGCAGAGGCATCTAAGATCTAGCTTTGGGACCATATGCATTAGACGGGTCTTGCAGTCTTCAAAGCTCTGAATACAAGCAGCAGCGGAGGCATCAATGACCTCCTCCTCAAAGACTGTCGAAGCCTTGTAATCTTTGACGCAACGGTCCCAGACCACGAATGGAATCCATGGCGAGGAAGCGGGGGCCTCGCCACTACCTCTAGGTAAGGGAGGGTTCGCCCCAAGCCGTATGGGGGAAGGCAAAGCCCGACTCGATGGAGGGGGCTGTGGCAGCCCCGAGACAATCGAGGTAGTAGTAATAGGAGGTTTCGGTTCAATAGTCCTAGCCCTTTTAGATGATCACTTCTTGCGAGAAGAAGACATCTTCTTCACCACCTATTTCACAATCCATGGCTTCATGATTGGCAAAAAGAAAAAAAGCTCTCTCTACCAAAAGTAGCAACAGAGAATATTAGTTGGATGGTGAAAATCTACTAGGCAGATGGTCTATTTAAATAGTCCCTGAACAGTACGGATCCGATCATCAAACCATCGAATCACACCATGTGGACAGCCCTAAAGCAACGAAATCTCTGCAATCCTTCGGTCCCATGAATTAATTTGCAAGAAATGCTTTGGAATTTCTCACAACTTGCCATGTGTCAAGTATGGATAGGTCCAAGAGCAATTCTTAAAATTAATTCCCTCGAAAACAATATAAAGCATCCAACAACCTTCAATTTATTAGGTCATAACCGTCAACTCTTAGCCTTCGAAGCCGAAATAATATCCTACCTCAAGCCGCCCATTCTTCATAAATGCACTGGGGTTCATGAAGTGCCAGATCTCCCTGAATAATCATCGCATAATTTGCGAAGTGGCCGATCAAATCAACACCAGACTTCATGAAAAAATGTGGTGGTTCACTTGAAGGCTAGATGACTTGGATTTGCCAACTCGAACATGAACTGAAAATATTTCTCAAAGACTACTACTTCCTTTGCCCAAAGCGATTAGTTAGAGCCAGAAAGTGGAAGGCAAGTGTTGTGGGGTTTGATAAGTATAATAAATATCCCAAAAGAAGCATCAAAATAGATACTAATTGATCTTTACTCTTTAAGAATTGATGCTTCTTCTTCTATTTTGCAGGAAAGATGCTCACCAACATAAAGAGCCCGATTTATAGGTCTAGAGGCAGCAGATTGGATCTAAAATGGAGATCAAAAGAGGGCCAAACATGATCCAAATCAAGCCATGGGCCAAAGCAAGATAAGCCCAAAAGATTAAATAAATTTCTTGGAGAAGCATGTGGTGGCACTTGATCTTTGAAGCAGGGTCCACACAAAGGGTTTAAAGCAATAGCAGGCCACTTCTTCACGTGGTGCGGGTGAGCATTTAAATATGGAAAAAGGTGCTGGGAGTGGGTGCGCTTTACTTGGCTAAGAGGATTCACAAGTGGCTTCATGCGGAAGTTGGGAACGTGGACGTGGCTTCGTGCGGGGGCGATTGGTTTTGGCTGAACGTGCACTGGATGCGGCTGAGAGTGATGTGTGGTTTGGGCATGGACGCATTACGAGAGAGATAATAGAAGGAAGTGCGGCTAGGTGTTGCACGCAGGAAGAAGGCTGCGGCAAATAAAGAAAGAAGACATGCACGGTACACGAATGCAGACGCGAACACGAAAAAAGAAAAAAAAAAATTGAGAATTAAGAGGAAGAATTTGATTTGAAAAAATCTCTACCTTCTTGCCTTATCCTTCTTTTTCTTTCAATCTCATCCATCCATTATCTTAGCCCTTATTCTTTTCTTTAATCCCATATCTAAAAATCATAAAAATTTCCTCTCTCCTAACACTTATAAAAAGGTCTCAATGCCTTTACTCTTAGATATCTCTCTCCACATCATACTTGTTGTAGGGGCCCACATGACAGGCAGAAATATCCACCTTTTAAATTTTTTAGTCTTGTTCTTACTTTCTTCCATCCTTCCAACACATGAGAAAAAGAGTCAGTCAGGGGGAGGTGCGAGAATTAGAAAGCTCTGTACACATGAGAAAAAGAGTCAGGGGGAGGTGCGAGAATTAGAAAGCTCTGTAGAGGAAAACTATTAGAGGAGGTTCTAGTTTAGGTTCTTTCTTTTTCTTTTGTTTATTCTTTTATTTTTATTTTTTATTTTTAACTCCAAACCCTATTAATTGTTGGAGCACGATCCCGGCTCCTCCCATGGACCTTGGGTGCAGCGGAACCAGCAACGAACAAATCTGGAGACTTCTGGACTCGATCAAAGGCCCTTGACGAAATCAGCCTGGTTGCTGTCTTCTTCGTCAGCCTTTCATTCCAGATGAAGAACACCTCTGAAATCACCTCTAAAACATCCAAAATTTGGTACCCAACCAGATCAGACCTGGACCGAGGTTTTTCAATTTGTAGATCTTGAATTGGGATATTTTAGATAGAGAAGAAGGTAGATGGAGACAGACCTCGCAGATCTGTCCTGCTGCAGCCTTTCCTGTAGATCTGTTGATGGAGATCTCACCCGTGCCTCAAACGACCTCAGATCAACTCCAGATCTGAGAGGGGCTTGTATCAACCTCTTCGCAAGAGATTTCAAGTCCTGGACCTGGTGCTTGGGTGGCTGCAAGAGAGGGAGAGAGGGATCTGGTTGGCGGCTGCAAGAGAGGAGGGGCTAGCGCCTCCTTCCTTTTTGGGCCTGGCGGCAAGAAACCCTAGGGTTTCTTGCTCCTGGGGTGTGGAGAATTGCTGGAGAGAGAGGGAGAAGAGAGAGAGAGACTTGGGAGAAAGAGTCTTGTATTCTCTTGGCTTGATCAAACCTATACAAGTACATGTATATATAAACACAGGGTCAAGTGACCCAAACCCAAAACTCCCTTGACCAACTCTATGGGAGATTAGGTTAACCCAAGCCCATGTACATGCTTGACTCGACCTAATCTCACCTATCCTGGGCCCAAACCTGGCCCATAAAGAGTTGGTCCCTTGAGGCCCACATAACCTAGACCTCAAGAACCCGAAAGGCCCACAGCCTTTCAACCTAGGGCCCAACTAGCCCTAGAGCCTCCATGAAGCCCTCATGAATGATGGACCTTGGCCTTAGCCTTGGTCCCCTGGGCCTTGGGCACACCACCTGGATCACAACATTAATGGCTTGGGATATCTTGTAGTATAAAGTTTAAATTCCAGCAATAAAATTTTATTTATGTAATTTAATTTCTATATTTTTAATTTTAGCACATAGGATAGTTTATATTTTCTTGCTCTTTTTCATTTATGCAATCTTTAATTTTTGTAAGTAATTTTTTTTTATCACATCATGTCTAGTTAAGCAATTCCTTCTGAGATTTACGATGAAGCTAGACCATAATTAGAAGCTGATGCTCTTTGATCTTTTTTTTATACTTTAATGTTTAGAATCCACTTGTCCTCTCTCTTATGAAAAAATTTGATGGGTTATAGTTGGGTTAGAGCCCCTTCATAGCCCATAGTTGGGTAACACAAGAGAAGAAGAAAAGAGATATCAAAGTTCTCAATTCTTTCTTGCTATAAAATCTTGATAGATCATAGTTGGGTTAAGTTCCTTCATGGCCTATGCTTGGATCAACACAAGAAAGAAGTCTCTTATCTAGGGTAAAGCGAAATACTTGATGGATTATGATTGAGTTAAGTCTTTTCATGATCCATGCTTGTTCATACTTTGCACTTTAATAAGAAAATCTAAGGGATATTCAATAAAAAATCATGAGAATGACTATTTAAATCATTGGTCTAGTAGATTCAAAAATTCTAGATCTTTTAGTTGATATAATCTGCAATTATTTCTCTCACTACTTTAATAGTAGTTACAAGCAATCTCTCCATCTCTTCTTTAGAGCTCGCCTAAATAAGAATTTAAATACACTTTAAAAACTTAATTCCTCATGGGATCGATCTATACTTACTGAATGTGCTAAATTGCACACTGTGCGCTTGCAGTATAATTTAAGACATATCAAGTTTTTAGCACCGTTACTGGAGGATTTGGCGTGTTTTGATTTATGTTTAAATTTTTGCTCTTCATACTTTTAGTTTTCTTTTTCTCTATTTTTCTAAATATAAAATTAAAAAAAAAAAGAAAGAGAGGCACTAACACATCATAAAACTTAACTAATATAGAGAAATAAATTAAAATTTAAAAACTTTCCACTTGTGCTTGGACATCCTGCTTTATTTACATTGTATATTCATAAAACATCTTAAGGACACTTAACCCAATTAATTAAGATAAGATGGAGATTTCATTATCCTTTCTTAGCTCAAAAATCACCTCTCTTCATATTGCACTGACCTAAGTTTTTAATTTAAAATCAATTAGACGTCAAGCCTAGGGACATCCAAGCTCATTAGGATAGAGAAACCCAAGAGTTAGATCAGGTCTAAGTTAGTTGATCTGTCGGTGTCTAGAAAAATGGTTCAGAAATTACATTTTGAAGAAAAATGATTATTTAATTAAGTTCATTGCGAAAGCACAGGAAGTTTCTCACCAATTTTATACTTATCTGGCTAATTCAGTAAGCTGATTTTGAACTTGGAGTGCTCAAAGATAATCTTGGCAGTTAGGAGCTGTCTAGATTTAGGCTAACCCTAAGTAGAGTTTAATTGCTTAAACTGAAGGAAAAAAAAAATTTCTATCATCTCTAGATTTAGGACTTTCTAGGTTTTTCACCTTTAGAATTCTCCTTTCGTCTATCTCTCCTTTCTCTTCTCGCTTTATCTAAAGAATAATAAGAATAATAAATAGATAAGTTTTTTACTAGGACAAATCATTATTTTGTCTTAGTGGAAAACTTATCTATTTATTATTCTTATTATTCTTTAGATAAAGCGAGAAGAGAAAGGAGAGATAGACGAAAGGAAAATTCTAAAGGTGAAAAACCTAGAAAGTCCTAAATCTAGAGATGATAGAAATTTTTTTTTTCCTTCAGTTTAAGCAATTAAACTCTACTTAGGGTTAGCCTAAATCTAGACAGCTCCTAACTACCAAGATTATCTTTGAGCACTCCAAGTTCAAAATCAGCTTACTGAATTAGCCAGATAAGTATAAAATTGGAGAAGCATTTGGTGGCACTTGATCTTTGAAGCAGGGTCCACACAAAGGATTTAAAGCAACAGCAGGCCACTTCTTCATGTGGTGCGAGTGAGCATTTAAATATGGAAGGAGTGGGTGTGCTTTACTTGGCTAAGAGGATTCACAAGCGGCTTCATGCAGAAGCCATATGAAGACGTGCTGGGACCATGGACACGGCTTCATATGGGGCCTACTGATTTGTGGGCAATTGGTTTTGGTTGAACGTGCACTGGATGCGGCTGAGAGTAATGTGTGGTTTGGGCATGCATGCATTACGAGAGAGATAATAGAAGGAAGTACGGCTGAGTATTGCACGTGGGAAGAAGGCTGCAGCAAATAAAGAAGGAAGAAACGTACGGGTATGGATGCGAACGCGGAGAGAGAAAAAAAATTTTAATTTTTGGAATTAACAGAAAGAATTTGATTTGAAAAAATCTCTACCTTCTTGCCTTATCCTCTCTTTTCTTTCAATCTCATCCATCCATTATCCTAGCCCTTATTCTTTTCTTTAGTTCCACATCTAAAAATCATGAAAACCTCCTCCCTACTAACACCTATAAAATGACCTCAATGTCTCTACTTTTAGATATCTCTCTCCACATCATACTTCTTGTAGGGGCTCTCGTGATAGGCGGAAATACCATCTTTTAAATTCTTTAGCCTCGTTTCCACTTTGTTCCATCCTTCCAACATACGAGAAAGAGAGTCAGGAAGGAAGAGGTGCGAGAATCAAAAGGCTCTATAGAGGATGACTGTGAGAAAAGGTTGAAGAGGGAGAGTCAGTCTGTGAGAAAAGGTTGAAGAAGGAGAGTCAGTCAGGGAGAGGTGCGAGAATCAAAAGGCTCTATAGAGGAAGACTGTGAGAAAAGGTTCTAGTTTAGGTCCTTTCTTTCTTTGTTATTCTTTTGTTTTAATTTTTATTTTTAACTCCAAGCCCTGTTAATAGCTTAAGAGTATCTTGTAGTACAAAGTTTAAATTTCAGCTATAAAATTTTATTTATGCAATTTAATTTCTGTATTTTTAATTTCAGCACATAGGATAGTTTATATTTTTTTTGCTCTTTTTCTTTCATGCAATCTTTAATTTTTGTAAGTAGTTTTTTTTTTTATCACATCATGTCTAGTTAAGCAATTTCTTCTTGGGTTTGTGATGAAGCTAGACCATGATTAGAAGCCAATACTTTTTGATTTTTTTCTATACTTTAATATTTAGAATCCTCTTTTCCTCTCTCTTGTGGAAAAGCTTGATAGGTTATAGTTGGATTAGAGCCCCTTCATAGCCCATACTTGGGTAACACAAGAGAAAAAGAAAAAGAGATCAAAGTTCTCAATTCTTTCTTGCTGTGACATCTTGATAGGTTATAGTTGGGTTAAGTTCTTTTATGGCCTATGCTTGGATCAACATAAGAAAAGAGTCTCTTATCTAGAGTAAAGCGAAATGCTTGATGGATCATAGTTGAGTTAAGTCTTTTCATGGTCCATACTTATTCATGCTTTGCACTCTGATAAGAAGACCTAAAGGATATTCAATAAGAAATTATGAGAACAACTATTTAAATCATTGGTCTAGTGGATTCAAAAGCCCTAGATCTTTTAGTTAATATAATCTACAATTATTTTTCTCATTGCTTTAGTAATAGTTATAAGTAATCTCTCCCTCTTTTTTTTAGAGCTCGTCTGAATAAGAATTTAAATATATTTTAAAATTTTAATTTCTCATGGGATCGATCCGTACTCGCCGAATGTACTATATTGCACACCATACACTTGCGGTATAATTTAAGACACATTAGGATTGAACTACCTCAGGTATTATCCTCGGGTTTCATCCTCATGCATATTCTTCAAATGACTCCAGGCAGCAGACATCATCTTCAGCTATCTATCGAGAACAGCAATACACCACCAATGACTATGATCGACGACTTACCAAGACCACCACAGAAAGTCAAAAGAAGATAATCTCATTTGCACTCATCCGACCCTCCAGCTCAGGTGTTGACTGACCTCGAAGTCATAACTTTATCGCTCACACAAGATGATTTCCAGTGATCAACATCAATAAGGACACATTTGGGCTGAAGCTTCGATCATTTGCCGACCACATATTACCATCTTATTCATCCACGTGGGCCACTATTTAGAATCTTTATTAGCACATGGCCATTGCCCATAACTAACAATCTCCAGATTTCCTATCCTAATGACCTAACAGACCAAAATCCGACCTGTGTAATAGCTTACATCTCCACCTCTATATAAAAAGATAAGAAGAGGACTCGAAGTACACAACACTAAACTCTTATTCCCTCCTACTGTGCTTAAAGCTCCGACTGACTTAAACAACGGAGGATCCCATCGGACATCCCCCAATGAGTGTGGATTTTTTTTGCACGTTTTTCGCAGTGTCCTAATGTTCAAATTTTCCTCCGTCTTCAGCCACATCAACATCCTCCGCAGCCTTGATGCAACACTGTGGTATATGTCCCCACTTTAGTAATAAAATGTCTCGAAAGGTATTTTAAAGCTTTTCTTTGGGGCCATCCAACTAATAGAAGAGGAGTCCATCTTTTATCTTGAGAGGTGGTTTGTTTCCCTAAAAATATGTGTGGATTATGCATTCAAACTCTTCAAAGAAGGCAACAAGTGTTTATTTGCAAGCTTGCGGCCAATTTGATACTTAACCAGCAGTATCAATGGGCAAAAGTTATAGCCGTTAAATATAATTTTCAGAGTTAGTGGTTTAACCATATTAAGCCAAGGAAATGCTCTTCAATTTGGAGGAGAAATGTAGCCTCTGCCCCTTATATTCAAAGTTTGTTCGTTTGGTTATTAGGTAATGCTGGTCATATTCAACTGATGCAGGATCCATAGTATGCCACTCTTCCATTTGATCTCTGACTGACTGACATTAACATGGTGGAGGATCTCACAAATAGAACTATGGTTGATCTTTTTAATGAAAAAAAGACTTAAAACATGAATAAACTATCATCATTTTTTTTCAATTGAACTGATAAATCATTTTATCTCTATTCCTGTTTCATTTGGTTGCTGGCCGGATCAACTAGTATGGAGTTCCATGCGGGTTCCTACAAGGCAAATGATGGACAATGATTTGGGGTTGGGCATCCATAATGGGCCAACATGGCCCAGCCCATTTCTAATAAAACTACTAAAAGATGGTTATATTTAGTAACTTCCCGCTCCTACGTCGGTATTTTAAAAAGAAGATAAAAACTACTCTCAAAGTCGCTCTTTCCTAGAAACTCTTTGAGATATCCTCCATAGAGAAAGATTATTTTTCATTTGTGATTACAACTGAGACTGATTGATAGAACAATTTAATCCAAGACTGTAAATATAAATCTTATTTTAATCCCAATATTGGCATCATCTGGCCTGATTAACATGTTTTCCAAGGTGTTCTTGATTTGCTTTTGGCCATTTCTGTAGAAATTTCTAGTTAAGGATGTTTTATGTGCAAAATTGATATCCGATGATCCATAAAGAATTAGGCCATAAAATTTTATATACACATAGTTGCTAATGAGTTTAATGTTTTTGAAACATTTCATAATTATTCGAATTGTATTTTCGGAGAAATTACTGTTTGAATTTTTTTGAAACCATATATTCAGAAATTATTATCTAATGATATATGAAGTATTAGATCATGAAACTTTATGTGCATATCGATCCTAATGCGTGTAAAAAATTTTATGATTATTAGAATTTTATTTTTAGAGAAATCACTGTCTGAAATTTTCTAAAATCATACCTTCAGAAATTATTATCTGATGATATATAAAATATTAGACTATAAAATTTTATACACATATAGTTCCCAATGAGTGTGATGTTGTTGCAAAATTTCATCATTAATAGAATTTTATTTTAAGAGAAATCACTATTTGAAATTTTCTAAAATAGTAACTTTTAGAGTAAACTAGGTTTAGAGTAGTACCAGTAAGTCTCAAAATTTTCAGAGAGCAAACTGAGACATCTAGGAGGATGGTCCAAAATTAAGATGTTTAACCACTAGGCCAAGTTGTTACCATTTTTTTGAATTAAATAAATATATTTATATATAATTGATGCAAAGTAGCCAAAGATCCCTTGTATCTTGATATTTGGGTGCCTATATCAAATTTTTCCTAATATTTTATTTTTTTTATTTATTATAGGAAAAAATGGTACTTGTAAAAAAATGCCCAATAGTGATAAGTGTTAGAACTTGGTACCTCTCGGATACCAGTTACGAACCGGTGTCTTACGAGGACCTGGATGTTAATCCAGAAAACTTGAAGAAGGGAATAAAGAGAATACGAAAACCTGGATTGGATCGTGGATGAGAACGTGAGAGAGAGAGAAAGAGAGAGATGGCGGCAAGGGTTTCAGGAGAAAAAGCTAAATGTTTATCCCATCTCATTCTTGGTATTACAATGACCTGTATATATACCAATACATTGGGTTCAATGATCCGAGCTAAAAAAACTTCCTAGGCTAACCCAATACATGAAAGCACTCATCGAGCCCATGTACATCCACGTCTCACATATTCTCATCGCTTGGACTTAATTTCAGTCCAAATCCTTGGTTAGCCTCCTTAAGACCTATCAAATCAGATCTTAAGATCTTAGAATCAAAATTCAATCCTAGATCCAAACAGAAAATCCATACTGCTCTGTCAGTGACACTGAGTCGATCCAGTCTCAGACTGAGTCGACTAACTTGAGACTTAGTCAACTCAGACTGGCACTGAGTCAACTAACCTGCGTACCGTACTAATTTTTTTGAAAAATCTATCTTCTGTTTTCTTGAGACATAGTCGATATAGACTAGAACTAAGTCAATCCACCTGTAACTTAGTCGATCCAATCTCAGTCTGAGTCGACCCAAACTCCTGAATCTTTCTTCCACAGCTTCAGTCCTGACTCTAGTTTTTTGCTCCATCTTGCATCTTCAGATATCCAGAGCCTCAACCAAGCCCCTCGAAGTTCTCATCGTCTGAACCTCAAGCCGGTAGAGAACTACGCACTGCCTCCATCCTAGGACCACTCCTGTTCTAACCCTAAGACCCAAACTGATCCTAGCCTTCCAAAGCCAATACCCTGGCTCCTCCTGTGGCCTCCCAAGGCTTGGGAGCACCACACCAACTCTTATAGTCTCCACCTTGGTGTGCCCAACCCTTGGCACACCTGTCAATATCCTCCCGCACGATCTCACTATCGTTGCATATCCTGACAGCCGCTTTGTGTCCTGACCACTGCCAACCCTTTTCAGCTGTTAAGCTCCCTTTGAGGCCTTTGGGATGATTGCTTCTACCGCTGAAGACCCTGGCTTGCTCCTTTGCACCACCCTAGAGTTTGTAGGTACCCTTCTACTTGACAGCCGCATCAACTATTGCCCTAGACTTTTCTAAAGAACCCACAACGTTCCTGTGCCGACACTCACTGCATACCCTAACATGTTCTCCTTAGAGCCACGCTTGTTCTGAACTCGTGCCATATCTCTCTTTTCCTGTGAAGCCACCTCCGCCTGGTGCTCCACCTGAATCTGAAGTCCCCTTGATGCCACAGAAATATTTGACTTTGTAACCGAGTCATCTGAGGCCAACCATCTAATGCTGTCTTACCGGGCCTGTCGTTGCACCTTGAACACTATCGCTGCCCCTTCAGACCTTCTGCACTCCATCGAACCCTTCGAAGCCATCTCAGATACACCGCACCCCATGGGCTCCTCTGAAACCATTAAGAGCTCATCCGACTCTTTTGACTCAGTGACTAAACCAATGGAATTTGAGCTGTTCCTTTCTCCTCCCTTTTTTCTAAGAAGACACTCCCACTTAAAATGCTCTGCTACACCACACTTGAATCACTTCTTAGCCTCCATGCTGTCCTTCTGGGACTGTCTCTGCCCCACCTACTCATCCTTCTTTGTCCCTCTCCTGGGCCTCTCAGAAACTGTAAGACCCTTCTGGAAGATCTTTCCCTTCGTCATTCATTTCCACTGCTTGTTGCACCTGAGCACTGAAATGATCTTCTCGTACATCAGTGTCTCCTTACCATATAGCAGCATCATCACCAATGGATCGAAGCACCTGAATAGCGAACACAATAGCAGCAAGCTCTTATCCTCCTCTTTAAACTCCATCCCAATGTTGAGTAAATCCATGTTCATCCGATCAAACCGCTGAATATGTCCCGCAACATTCTCATCCTCCTGCATTCGAAGATTGTACAGTTACTTCTTTAGCATCAGTTTGTTACACATATTCTTCGTATACAACATGTGTAACCTCGACCATAGACCCCTAGGTGATCTCACTTCCAACATGCCATATAACACCTCATCCGTCTGACAAGCCCTAACGTGGCACATGCCCTTTTCTCTAAGGACACCCATTGCTTGTCATCCATCCCCTCTGACCTATCCTCCAAGGTCGAATCTAATTCCATCTGTACCAGCAAATCTTCCATCCTCACCTTCCACATGGTGAAAGTAGGAAAGCAGCAAATCCTTCGATCTTCAACCTACTGCTTTCCATAATCAACCCAAATCCAAAATAGCATACAAGATGGATCTGAAAAATACTTGATACAGGGATGGTGGACAGCAGCCCTCAGATCTTTTTTTTTCTCATAAAACCTAAAGAAAAACCTAAATCTGAATCCTTGCTCCTGATCTTCTACTGCAAACAACTCTTTGATCTTCTCTTCTTCCTCCTCCATGCTCAATCGAGCTCTGATACCAAATGTTAGAACCTGGTACCTCTCCGTTACCAACTATGGACCGATGTCTCATGTGGACCTGTGTGTTAATCCAGAAAATCTAAAGAAGGAAACAAAGAGAACGCAGAAACCTAGATTGGATCATGGCTGAGTACATGAGAGAGAGAGAAAGAGAGAGATAGGGTTTCAAGAGAAAAAGCTTAATATTTATTCCATCTCATTCTTGGTATTACAATGACCTGTGTATATACCAATCCAATGGATTCAACGATCCGAGCCCAAAAAACTCCCTAGGCTAATCCACTACATGAAAGTACTCATCGAGCCCATGTATACCCATGTCTCATATACTCTCATCCTTTGGACTTAATTTCAGTCCAAATCTTTAGTTAGCCCCCTTAAGACCTATCAAACCAAATCTTAAGATCTTAGGATCAAAATCCAATCCTAGATCTAAACAAAAAATCTATGCTACTCTGCCTGCGATACTGAGTCGACTCAGTCTCAGACTGAGTCCACTAACTTGAGACTTAGTCCACTCAGACTGACACTGAGTCGACTAACCTACATATCGTGCTAGTTTTTTTGAGAAGCCTATCTTCTATTTTTCTAAGATATAGTCGATTCAAATGGAGACTGAGTCAACCTATTTAGGATTTAGTCGATCCAATCTCAATTTGAGTCGACTCAAATCTCTGAATCTACTATTTCTCTGTAGCTTCAGCCTTAACTCTGGTTTCTTGCTTCATCTTATATCCTCAGATATCCGGAGCCCCAACCAAGCCTCTCGAAGTCCTTATTGCCTGAATCTCGAGTCCGTGGAGAACTACGTACCGCCTCCATCATAGAATCACTCCTATCCTAGTCTTAGGATCCAAACCGGTCCTAGCCTTCTGGAGCCAACACCCTGGCTCCTCCTATGGCCTCTCAAGGCTTGGGAGCACCACACCAACTCCTATAATAAGAACACCAGAGCAGCAAGCATGAGTTAGGAAAATGGTGAGACAACTGAATGAATATAGGATGGAACTAAATATTGATATGATTGAGTATATCAAGACGGTCAATGAAAAGATATAAAATATTATATTTGTAAGATTTGTTATGAATGAGCATCAAAGCATCTCAGCATTACAAGCTACTCTATCTAAATCTTGACAACAAATATTAGATCATATTTGGAAACCAGCTAAAACATATTCTTGATTAATGAAAGCTTTTGTAAAAGAATACATAAAAAAAAATATCATCAGATCAGCAGCCCTCTCAATGAGCCTTAATTTCTGTCTTAATGGGCATGTTGTCCTAATCAGTTCATGCCTACCAAAAGAAATGCCTAGACATGTTCTTAACGAAATTGATGAGTCTATTCCTAGGAGAATTCGATATTTTTATTATTAGTTATTTGTATTAAAAATATATTTTATTGTAATTTTTTTATTTACTATTGTAATGTACATTTGATATGTAAATAGATGAATGTTGTTTTCATATATAAAATTTCATCTATTATTTAGCATGTAACTTTAAATTTGAGCATATATGTTGCATTTTTTATTAAATTTTTGGTATATGCATATTTCAAGTGGGAGTTCTAAGGTATTAAAATGTAATTTACCTTGAGAACTAAAACTTTGCATAATGAATTAAATTCATAATAATTAAATATTAGAAAAGGATAATGATTGAAAACTTAGTGAACTTTTGATTCTATAATTAATATAAAATTATCATTAATTTAATTATATTGGTGGCAAAGTAAATGCATGTAATATTAGACATTAATGAAGTATTATATTTTTTATAGTTATTATTTTTGACTATGGCTTCAGCATCTAAAAACATTATGGCTGAACTGAATAAGAATGAAAAACTCAATTATGAGAACTATGTGATATGGCACCTTAAAGTTTAGTATATGCTTGAAGAGCAAGAGGCACTAGAAGCTCTTAACCATACCACGAAAGAGCCCGAGGATGATACTTCTACCGAACATAAGAGGGACAAAGAGGCATATGTTGTCTGGAAGAAGAAGAATTCCATAGCTCATATTACATAGTAGCATGGAAGATGATATAATGTGTGAATTCAAAAAATACCCAACGGCTCAAGAGATGTGGGCAGCTTTAAGTGCAAAGTTTGGAGGCACTTCAGTGACCAGATTGAGATAACTCACTATTAAGTTTGACACATATAAGAAATGCCCAAACCATAATATGAGGCAATATTTGAGGCAAATGTCAAACATGATAAGAGAGTTAAAAACTACTAGCCATACATTGACTGATGAGCAATAAGTGCAAACTGTTATCCATTCTTTGCCCAATAATTGAGAGCACATTAAAGTGAATTTGACCCACAATGATAGTATTATGACTTTTGATGATGCTGCTCATCATTTAGAGCTAAAACAGGACCGCATTGAGGTGGCTAGACCTATGACTGATGTGTACATGGCTAGTTCTAGCTCACATGGAGCTTCGGGCTTCAAGCGTAAAAAATATAGTGGGTTCTATAGGAAGGGAAAGGGAGTTATAAAAATACCTAAGAAAGTCAAGTTCAACCAACATGGAAAGAAAAAATGTCCTTTCAAGAAGAACAAGTTTAAGCTAAAATATTATAATTGCGGCAAGAAGGGTCACTATGCTTGTGGGTGTCTCGAGCCAAAGAAAGTAAAAATCCTTGATGATAACATTAATATTATTTTTGTCTCTAGCTATATTTATTTAACTGAATCATATCCTTTATGAACTGTAGACTCAGTCGTCACAAACCACGTAGCTAGAGATAAGACACATTCATGGAATACCATCGGATCTCACATGGCAATAGATGGATATATGTGGGAAACAATTCAAGAGTAGAGATCAAAGAAATTGGCACATACAAGTTACATATGCATAGTGGTCGAGCTTTGATCCTACATGACATATTATACACTCCAAAAATCCATCAACGAAATTTAGTCTCTGTGTTGGTTCCTTTAAGACTAGGCTATAGTATAAATTTTCATGGTAATGGTGTTAATATATGTCATGGAACAACTTATGTAGGTTATGGATTTATGTTGAATGGT
Organism: Elaeis guineensis; assembly: GCF_000442705.2. Taxonomy (NCBI): domain Eukaryota; kingdom Viridiplantae; phylum Streptophyta; class Magnoliopsida; order Arecales; family Arecaceae; genus Elaeis; species Elaeis guineensis. Next base: position 89,919,723 of record NC_025993.2, read on the forward strand.
TTCATGGTATTAAATATTAATTATGATGCACCTTGTAGCACTATTAATAATAGTAGTTTTTCTTTAATTACTTCTTCTAATGATACAAACACTGATATGAATGTATGGCATGCTAGACTAGATCATATTAAACAAGATAGAATGAATAAATTAGCCAAAGAAGGCCTATTAGGCCAGCTGGAGAAAGTTAATCTATCTACATGTGAATATTATCTAACAGGAAAAACTACTGAAAAATTATTTGGTAAAGAAACTCATGCTAAAATACCATTGCAATTAATCCATTCAGACATCTATGATCCAATGAATGTAAGAACAAGATATAGGGCAAAATATTTCATCACATTCATAGATGGTTACACATGTTTTGGTTATATCTATTTGATATCTCATAGGTCAGAAGCTTTAAATTGCTTCAAACGATATATGAATTTGGTTGAGAATCAATTAAACAAGAATATAAAAACTTTAAGAATGGATCGGAGATATGAGTATTGGTCTGAACAGTTCAAGTATCTTTGTGATGAAAAAGAAATAAATAGACAACTTACTATTCCTAAAACTGTACAACAAAATGATGTTGCAGAAAGAAGAAACAGAATACTATTAGAAATGGTTAGATCCATGATGGCACAAGCTGATCTACCAATCACTTATTGGGATGATGCATTATTAGCTGCTTTCTATATACTTAATCGAGTACCCTCCAAGTCAATTACATCTACACCCTATGAATTATGGACAGATAAAAAACCTAATCTAAGTAATTTAAGATCTTGGGGATCAGCTGCATATGTCAATAACACTTCTCATAAATATGAGAAGTTAGGTCCAAGAGGAAAAAAAATCTATCTTTATAAGATACTTTGAACACTCAAAAGGGTATATGTTCATTGGTGAGCAAGCTGATGGTAGTATAACTAAACTTGAATCACGAGATGTGACATTCTTGAAAAATAATTTTTCAAAAAGAGATGAGATAAATCAAGATTTATCTTTATATGAAATAGAGGATATAGATTATCAAAGTATCCAAAACTAAAAGATGCTAGTACCTGGAAAAGAAATTAGATCAATTGATCCAAGTGGGAACAATAAAAAGGATGATGAATTTATTTCATTGGATCCTCAATTGCGAAGAATGAGTCATAAAAGTATTCCTCATCATCATTTTGACATTGAAGGGAAAGCTTTTATTATTGCTCCACAAGAGGAAGATGAGCCAAGATCTATTTTAGAAGTTCTCTTATGCCCTGCAAAGAATCAATGCATGAAAATAATGGAAGAAGAAATGGAGTCAATTAGATCAAACCATTTTGAAAATTGGTAGATCTTGCTTCTGGATGTAAGGCTATTGGGAATAAATAGGTTCTCAAGATAAAATACAAGACAGATGGATTTGTTGAAAGATATAAGGCTCGGTTTGTTGCCAAGGGATATACTCAGCAGAAAAAAATTGATTATAAGAAAACTTTCTCTCCTATAGTGAGATTTACCTCTATACGTCTTCTTCTAGCCATAGTGATGAATTTAGACTTAGAATTGCATCAAATGGATGTTAAAATTGCTTTCTCAATAGAGAATCGGATGAAGAAATCTATATGGAATAACCTTTAAGTTTCATTGAAAAAGGCAAAGAACACAAAGTATATAGGCTCTTAAAATCTATTTATGATTTAAACAATCATTAGACAGTGATATTTAAGATTTCATGAAGCAATAATGTCATATAATTTTACCATGATTGATGAAAATTACTGTATATATGTTAAATGGTCTGAAGATAAAGTTGTCATCTTATCATTATATATTGATGATGTATTATTGGCTAGGAATGACAAAGAATTTATTATTGATGTCAAAGATTGGTTATCCTCTAATTTCAAAATGAAAGATATGGATGAAGCTGTATATCTTTTGGGAGTTAAGATCTATAGAGATCATTCAAAAAGATTATTAGTACTTTCACAAGAACCTTATAGTAAGAAAATTCTTGAATGATTTCATATGTAGAATTATAAATCAATCGATACTCTAATAGCGAAAGGAGAAAATTTAAGCCTAAGAATGCATCTAAAAATTCTAGAGGAGATAAGATAGATGGAAAGAGTTTCTTATTCTAGTGCTGTAGGGAGTTTGATGTATGCCATGATGTATACAAGACTAGATATTTGCTTTGCTGTTGGAATGGTGAGTGGATATCAATCAAATCTAGATCCGATACATTGGAAAGCAGTCAAGAGAATCTAGAGGTATCTAAAAGGCACTACGAACTATTCATTGTGTTTTCAAGAAAATGATCTGCAACTTGTTGGCTACACTGACGTTGATTGAGGAGGAGATTTGGATGAGAGAAAATCAATCTTTGGGTATGTCTTTTCACTAAATAATGGTGCTATTTCATGGAGCAGTAAGAAGTCAGGATGTATTGCTTTATCCACTATGAAAGCTGAATTTATGGTATTTTCAGTAGCAGTGCAAAAAGCTGTGTAGCTTAGAAGATTTTTGGATCATCTGAGGATTATGAAAAATACTGCTAATCTAGTACTGATAAATTGTGACAGTCAAGCAGCAATTACTTTTACTAAATATCTTAAATATCATTACAGGACAAAGTACATAAATACCAAGTATAATTATATAAGAGATATAGTGACACAAAAGAAAGTGAACATACATTATATATCTACGCATAAGATGGTCGCAGATCCCTTTACCAAACCCATATCTAGAGATATATTTGTAGAATATGTGAGATCTCTTAAATTGCATAGATCATGATGTGAGTTTTCAATATATACTTTAATGTAATATATTTCCCCATTTGATGTTTATTAAAGAATGATATTTGTTCTTCATTCAATTAATATCTAGAGATACTTGAGATAGTATTTGCTTATTACATACATGTGGATATTAAATATATTTAATACAAAAGTATATCAGACAGATAGAGTTTAGCCTTCTCACATGGGTAATCGCCTTTATCACTATGTTGTGCACAAAGATGAGATTAATTTTTAAACAAATACACAATATTGATAATAAAGAGCTCAAGCTTAAAACATATGCCGTCTTGATAATAAATCAAGATGAGATCACTGTAATAACTGATCTTGTGATTGAGGTAAATAGCCTCACAATCCATCTAATCTATCTAAATGCCAGATGTTAGTTCTTAGTTAGAAGAAGAGAAATTAAATAAATAATGGAAGAACTCAAGTTAGGCACTATGGTGTGTCTGAACTATTATCTATATGGTATTCATTTATGAAGATAAGGCATATGCTTCATGGGGAAAGGAAAAAAATATCATAGCACGTGATTCATACCACATGTGCAAAACTTAACCAATAAAGGTAATAAGACAATGGATCCCAGCTTCCTCATTGTGTGAAACCTTTGAGGCAAAAATGACCTCAAATATAAATATCCTTAATGACTTTCTAATGTTTTCTAAAGTTTCAATTGAATGATTGCTATTTTAGTATGTTACCAATAATTATGAGTGATTCGATTTGATGGGATATATCTAAAAAAATGGTTAAATTGAAGCCAAGAGACTCTGGTGAGAAAGAAAAACTATTATATTCACATCTTTATTTTATATTCACCAATCGACCAATTATGTTGCCTATGAACAATGGTACATAATTACGAATATAAAATGATAAGGGACTAAGTATGCTCTATATATATTAATTGAGGGATCAGAGATTCTTAGATTGATGTAACAAAAAAAATGAGTCTGAGGTACAAGCATACATCTTTTCTTAATAAGTTGAGCTGCTATATCTTCTAACAGGTATATAGCAATGAGCTCTTAAATAACAGTATGCTGGTCGCATGGATTATTTGCTAAGTATAAATGTATAGAGAAAAGAGATGATTTGCATAGGGATAATGTTGAGCCCATCATGTGGATTTGCATGGAGATAATATTGAGCCCATCATGTGTGAGTGGGAGATGATAGACAATGATTTATGGTTGGGCATCCATGATGGGCCAATATGGCCCAGCCCATTTCTAATAAAATTGCTAAGCGACGATTATATTTGGTAACCTCCCACTCCTACGTTGGTGTTTTAAAAAGAAGGCAAAAACTACTCTCAAAATCACTATTCTGTAGAAACTCTTTAAGATATCTTTCATAGAAAAAACTTCTCCCGAAAAACTCTAAGTATAAATCTTATTTTAATCCCAACAGCAAATCTATAGATAGCGACAACCATTTGGCCATCCAGATATTCATCATTCATTTAAATAAATTTGACAATTAGATGTTCCCCAATTAAAGCTTTTGTTAGAAACTGGTATGGTCAGAGCTACCTTGCAAGCAGTTGCTGCATGGTAGAGTTATTAGCGATGATGATCCCTTGATGTGTGGTTCATGTCATGATCAATTGGAAGATTGTGAACATGCTACGGTGAAATATTTACTTGCACAACAATTTTGGCAAGCATTATATTAATATGGGATTTATCCCGACTCTTTACCGGACTTGCTGTCTTATTTAGCAAGTGCACAGGAAAAGCGGAAGGTAATAGTTTTAATGGTAATGGTTGGATGGCAGGTGTGGTTTGCAAGGATGGTAATATCTTTAATATCTAAGACTATTTTAGTCCACTTCTATTTCTCCCATCCAGGCTTTCAGGTACGCATTCTATCATACGTTAAACTTTGCTTTGGATCAAAGGAATGCATCAACGTATAAACATTATGGGAACTGGGACATCTTTATTTGAACGACTGCATGGTCGACTAACCTTAAAATTAGTCAAACGGATGACCCATCCCCAGGTGTATTGAAAATCAATTTTGATAAAATACAAGGCTGCGGCTGCTTATGTGATTGGAGATCATAATGGCTGTTTATTCTGAGCTGCCGGAAGAATTTTATCTCATACTTCAATATCTTATGTTGATTGGTATTAAGTGTGCTAAACTTAACTTTCACCCATCACACAAATGGTTAGAATGGACAACCATTGTTACATCTTGGATTTCAATAGATGCTATCATCCATGAGGTCGACCCCTTGTTGCTAGATATATGGCAATGGAAATGCCTTCTTTTTGTTTTCTAGGTCTTCTATATTTACAAAGAGGGAAATTGAGCAGCAAATTTGATGACAACTAAGGCATTGTTTGGTGACTTTACAATGGAAGATACAACTCATGTCCGTTTGGATTTTGCCTCTATTTTGCTTTCCGACTTGTGTGGTATAATACAATGTAAATACCAGTTTGGGCTCAGCCCCTTTTTTGTCCCCTCACAAAAAATAATCAAGCAATAGCATAAATTTGCATTAAGTTTGTGCACCTTAAAATTTAAAACTTATTTTTATTTAATATTGAAGGATATGATTTGGATTTTTAGAAAAAAAAATATCTCTAATGAAGCAATAGTTAGGGTTGGAAATGGGCCATATTGGGCCAGGTATACTTTTACACAAGCTTCGCCCTTTTTTTTTGTGTGGTGGGGAGGGGAGTGGGCTTCAAGTTGGGCTTATACGTAAAAACTTTAGAAATACAAGCTCAACACAACCCGACCCTAGGCCTAAGATTAACCTAAACTCGATTAGGCCGGCCTAGATGGGAGCGATTCAAATGGCTCCAAAATCAAGAGAGTGGTTTGAGGCAATTGCACATGAAGAAGAAGAGGGAGGTGTGGTGATAGTGGTAGTGGTCGTGGACTCCAGATCACCGTAGAGGACATGAGACTAGGGGAAGGAGGAGCCATGGTTAGGGTGGGCATATCAGAGAGGTGAGAGCTGGAGGGATTGGTGATAGGGACCATGGGGCAGGCAAAGGCTAAGATAAAGATTCTCCATTATAGTGGAGAGCACAGCTGATAATATCTAACTACCGGTGATCATAAACATGGATAGGATCTCACCTTCATTTGCTTAGAAAGATGGCTAGCTACTAGAGGTGGTGGACTAGTTGAGGCATCGAGTAAAGTTCTTCATCGAGCAAGCTAAGCTCAACCTAAGGTACTATTGTGATTTTTCAAGCACGGCCTTCAAGCCTCCTTCCTGGTGCCAAGCTCACTTCATACAAAATTTTGGGCTCTGTGTGGGGCCTCGAGCTTCACTGAGAATGATGCAAGGAGGAGGCAGGGAGGCCAAGAGGGCACAAAGAAAAGGCAAGCAAGTGGCAAGGAGATAGTGAGGTGGGGAGGAGGCGACGAGGAGATCAAGAGATTGGGATGATATGCGGAGGAGGTGGGAGGTAGGAGGATGCAAGGAGGAGGTAGAGAGGCTAGGAGGACATAAGGAGGCGATAAGATATGGAGGAGATGAGGAGACCAAGAGGTGGGGATGACACGAGGAGAAGGCGGGGAGGGTGCAAGGAGGCAGGCAAACGGGGAGGAGGCGAGCAAGGGGCAGAGAGGAATGGCCATGCTCATGGGGCTGAATATTGGAAGATGTTTGGAGGGAACCATGGTTAATCGAAGAAGCCACTTAAGAGACTGAAAGTAGGGGTGCAAATAGATCGAGTCAAATCGAATCTGAGTGACTCTGATCTGACTCGATTTCTTGATCGGATCTAAATATTGGACCTAAATTCAACCTAACAGAAAATCGGATCGGGTTGGATCCATAACCAAATTTTTTGATCCAATGGGTCATTTGGATCGAATTGGATCCATATATAATCCAGCCCCGATCTATAAAATACGGATCCGATTCTGATTCGAATCTGAGTTATAAATAACAACATCAATAAAAAGAAAATGTATAAACAAATCTTATTTGCGCTACAAATTTTGATCTTGATATATGAGACTATTAGAGCCTCCATGTCCCACACTTTTCATCCTAAAATCTAAAAAGTCTGATCACATTTTTCTCACCATTGTTTCTGACTTGGTTAATCCAAATTCAAAATATTTTAACAAAATTTTAAAAGATAAAGATTCAAAAATCAATAGAATACCTTTTCAAGAACAATAGATATTAACGCATGCTTGATCAAAATTAATATTTATTTAATATAGGAATAAAGAGAGATAAGGGATGGGTTCGGGTCAGATCAGATCGGGTCGGATTGAGTCATTTATCTCAAGACCCAAATCAACCCAAAAGTCTCCACGGATCGAATCGGATCAAAATTCAATAAATCCAGACTCGATCCAAAAAATGGAATGGATCCAATTTTGGAACCCAACTCGGATCCACGGGTCCTTTAAAATGGTTTGAATCGGATCTATGCAGGTCAGATCGAATCGAGTCACGGATCAATCTGACCCATTTGCAGCCTTAACTGAGAATATTGGAGATGATGTGATAATCAGAATGTAGAGCCCAATGAACCCAAATTCATAAATGGATCTAATTTTCCCCTGGACTTTACGTTCCATATGTCGTATGGTCAAACAGTACTATTTACATAATTCTTTTCAAGCCAGATTTTGGGCCATACATTAAGCTGGCTCTAGATCTACATTAGGATTTAAGCTTGGGCTGAGCCTGGGTTGGGCAACATAACCATCCAAGTCCAATTCAACAAGTGCATGGGCTCTAGTTTTGAGTCCAAATCCAGTCCATACTTATTAGGGCCTAGCTCATAGTCCGATCCAAAGTCAGCTTGATGCCAGGCTAGCCTTGGCTCGCTTCTTGCCCTAGCAATAGCATAGAGAGCTACTATCCGCTACTGCATTCTAGGTCCTCCTAAGAAGAATAATCTTATTTTGTCCTACATGGATATAGGCGCATATGCACATGGACTTTAGCTGGTTGCTGCAAAATAAGATATCCTATAGGCAGGAATTGCTCTCAATCATCGTGTGCAAGTCACATGCCAACCCGGGATATTTCATTGGTTTATCCTCATCGGCCAGCTGCTGGGACCACAACGTCGGCATCCCGTCATCCAATCTGATGCCATGAACAAAGAACGTTCCGGGCCGTTATTTCCAAGCTACCCCTCCCCTCATGATGTTGGAATTGTTGCTGCCACACACCGAGGGAGCCTTAAAAAGTGGAACCAGAGAAGGGGATAAACGAATCCTTGTTTAGATGAGCATTCTCGTGCAGAACAACACGTGTTGAAGGCTTCCAGCCGGCAGGGCCGGTCCTGATATTTTTTAGACCTGGAGTTAAATAATGAAATTTTTTCTATTTAAAATTAACATATTTTAAACATTAATTATCATTAAAAATATTAATTTACGTACAATAATTTTCTATAGATATATTCGTTAAGTAGCATATAAAACTCATCATTAACCTATGTAATTATTTTTTATTATAATATTATAGAAAATCATCTTTGCACCCTATTGGAATATCAATACAGGGCCTGGACCTGGGTCTGGGGCGGTCGCCCATTTCGACCTGCCCCAGGGCCGGCCCTGCCAGCCGGTGATCCTGGTTCGCCGCAGCCAAAATAACACCATATCAAAAGTAAGATATGCCGCTACCGAGCAAGATTAATTTAATGCCAGTGCTTCGATTGTTAGAATTATAAAACAACACTTACAAACAAAGGACACGGGGGCTTTTTTGTCATACCATTTGGGAGGAATTAGTGGCCATCTTTATGGTTTTCATTGTTTCAAACCCCCAGTCGGCTTTGTTTGGTACGCACAAATGATTGGCTGATGCGAATTAATGGGGCCGAAGTTGTTTCTGGTATTCCACGCTTAGCAACTGTTTATAAGTGGGTCAAATGGGGCTTTCCGTTCATGACTCTGTCGTGTTAATTCAAATCAAGATCGAGACCCAGATCGCAATTGAATTCGGATATAAATCAAGTTTTGTCAATCTTAATTCTCTCTCTCTCTCTCTCTCTCTCTCTCTCTCTCACAGATATATAGGGGTGTAAAATAAAAAATAAAAAATTCAACCGCATTAGATATATTCAATATTGAAGAGGCACCGTGATAAATATAGATGAAATAGAAAAATATAAAAAGCCAACTCATTAGTGTGAATGGTATAAAAAATATAAAAAAGTCAGTTATTAACGTAGAAAGGTGGAACAAAATTTGTATTTATTTTGAAATGTTTCTAATTATTCTGGATGCCTAAAAAAATTTATATTTATACTAAAAATATTTATATTTATTTCATCTGAAGTTTGTATTTATCTTACATAATTTATATTTATAATAGAGAAATAAAAATAATATTTTTTATTCGCATTAATAATGATTAGAATCATTGATACGGATAAGGCAAGCCACTTTCTGTCTTTCTATAATAAACAATCATAATATAGAATAAATACAAATTTCGCTTGCAATAAATATAAAAATTTTTAAAATAATTTAAATTTTTTAAAAAAATAAAAATGCTCTACAATAAACACAAACTCTATAGGATAAATAAAAATTTTCAGAATAAATACAAACTTCAATCTTATTTAATAACCTGTTTTCTTTTTTTTACTATTATTTTTAAATTTAAATGGATGGAAAAGTAAGAGTTAATTTTTATTTTACTGCAAAGAGATTTGTGCAACTTGGATTAATCGAATGGTAGAGAATGATTGGATTAGGAGTCAAAGCCAGTCAACCTAAATCTGGTTTATCTCTCTCTATAGGTTGGACTTAATAAATAAGAAATTATTTAAAAATAAAATAATTGTGTCATTGCAAACAAAATGATATACAAAAAAAAAAAAAAAAAGACAAGACATATCTAATATAAGGGCAGGTTTGAGATAAGCAAAAGCTCCCTTAGACTGGCATGGAGTGTGACAGGACATTTGGTAGTTTTGTAAATTTTGTCCAAAAGAGTGAATTTTCAAATCCATTTTTGTGTAACACAATACCTGTGAAATTTGCAAAAATTAGTTAAGAAATACGACAAACTTGTTTCTCACCCAATCTGTTGATTTATATCATATTATTTTTTTTTCAATGATTATTTGCTTACAAGTGGAACAGGCTATCTATTTTTACACGCACATATGCGCACTTTTGATGTTGCAAGTAGTTGCAAGTAAGCTATAAGTAGAACTGTCAAAATGGATCACGACTCATAGGCCAGCTCATTTGGCCCAAAAATTGGGTCGGGTCAGACTGAGAAATTCTAGCCTATTTATGAAAGTGAGCTTTTTGGCCTGGTCCCTATAGTCCATGGGCTAAATCGAATTAGGGTCGGGCCAGTCTGTGGGTTGATCAAGCAGGTATTTAGGATCAGCTCGTGTGAAGGGGAGCATGGTGGGTGATGTGCATGCATTTTTAAATTTTTATAGTGGAACATATATAAATTAAATAATTTAATCTATAATGCATGCATAGATCAAATCTAAATCACCATACAGGATCTATGACATAAACTAATATGCATGTATACATATCTGAAATCTAAAATTCAGCAAGTACAGAATATATCTAAATGTAATTAGATCATATCTAATTCACATCTAAATTACATCTAAAAATTAATTAAGATCAAAATCTCATACCTGAGTGCGGGTAGTAGATCACCTCATCCGAAATTTGTGAAGATGGTTCTTGATGATGCTTGGCAACCGCACACGCATCCGACCTCTACAGGTATCCACACGAAGCCCTTGTGCTGATCGATCTTCCTGGGAGTGATAGTCACAAAGATACCATCTTTTGGCTAATCTGAGAGGAACATGATAAAATTGAAAAATAAGGAGACCCTCTCCTTTTTCTTCCAGAATCCATGCATCTGATCTCTATAATAGAGATCAAGAGAAAAACCCTTTTTTCTCAATTTTTACGCATAAGAGAGAACATTTCTCTTTCCTTTCATGCCTTTGAGAAGAATTTTTCTTCTCTGATTCTCCATGATGAAAATAAGATCTAATATGATTTTTTATGTTAAAAATCATGTTAAATCTTGAGATCTAGAAAAATTTAAAAGAGGGATCCAAGAAAAGAACCGTTCTTCTCTCTTCTCCCTTTTTCTACTTGATCTAAAACCCTAAAGATCCCCAAACATCCAATCAGATTTTTTTGATATTTTTTTTCTAAATTTTTATATTAAAAATCAGATCTAATCTAATTTTTATTTTAGAAAAAAATAAAAAAAAATCTGAAAGAAGAACTCCTTCTTCAAAGCTGCGCACAAGAAAGAAGATCCATCTTCTTCCTGGATCTAAAACTTCAAGAAGCCCCAAACCCCAACCAGATTTTTTTTGATATTTCTCCTCTAAATCTACATGTTAAAAATCAGATCTAAACTGATTTTTATTTTGAAAAAAAATAAAAAAAAAATCTGGAAGAAGAACTCCTTCTTCTTCAAGGCTGCGCACAAAAAAGAAGACCAATCTTCTTCCTTGTCTTTCTCTCGTTGGAAAGAACTTTTCTTCTCCAATTTTTTGCTGTATAACTAGCAGAGAAGCCTCCTTTTGATGCCCAAAAATTAGTAAGAAACTTTTACAAAATTCTTTCAAGAAGAGAGGAGAAGAGGAGAGATGGCGTGTGGATGTTGGGGCATCCAACTCTTGGGCGCCCCCTCCTTATTTTGGGCGACTTGAAGAGAAAAGGGGAACGCCTATTTTTCACGCAAGAGAAGAGAGGGGAGAAGAGAGGAGAAGAGGAGAGATGATGTGTGGATGTTGGGGCATCCAACTCTTGGACGCCCCCTCCTTATTTTGGGTGACTTGAAGAGAAAAGGGGAACGCCTATTTTTCACGCAAGAGAAGAGAGGGGGCGTGGCTCTTTTGTGGGTGTAAGATTTCTCACGGTAAAGGAGAGGAGGTGTGGAGAATTAACTATCATATAGAGAGTTTCAAGTTGGTTAAGTCCTATTCCACGTAGGACCAAGATCCTGTTCCAACTCTAACTAACCATTGGATCCAATCCTAATCAATTTAGGAATTAGTTATAACAAACTAACTAATTGGATTCTAGCCCAATTATGAATCCAATTGGCCCCAATCAAACTAGGAATTAGTTAGATTAAAATCTCATTGATCTAGGAATTGATTCTTAATGGATATTAAGAAAGCTTTTAATAATAGGGCTTGATCCAATCAAGCCTATTATCAAATGGCATTTGATCAAATCAAAATCTATTATCTAATAGGGTTAGATCCAATTCAAGCCTATATAAAAATAATTTAATATTCATGCATCCCTGAGATTAATTGGAATAAGCCCTGTTATTCAATAGGGCTACATCCAATCAATCCAAAACTAATCTAATTGAATCCAATTCAATTAGATCTAATCCAATCTCCATTGCTTAATCAAATTGAGCCAATTAACAATCATATTGTTAATTAATTATTCTTCTAATTTATCAATCATTAGTAAATAATTTATTGCAATATTTGCAAAGGATTAATCATCAATCAAATTGATAATTAAATCCTTCAACGATTCATAATCATCGATCAGCCATTTGATCAGACAGGTACTTGTATGTGTGTGATCCCATAGGTTCGAACCTAAGTCGGTAGCACAAGAATAATTTCTGTACTAATCGATGTAACCATCTAGCAATGGGACCCAATATCCGGATAGGTCGAATGTATGTCCAGTAACACTCTAAAACCCATGTGGATATAGTTATTGTATAATTCATCCTTTTGACACTTGATGCTCAAGGACGACTTTGGGTTAAACTGTCAACCCAAGAAGAGTGGTCCACATTGTGTCTCAATCTCAAAAATTTTGTGACTCCTTACTGGGACTACTGGCCAAAGTTTTGTTGAATTGAAACACAATGATGCATCATCTCTAATTTTACTTGAGCAGTCAATCCCATCTTGACTCGTACTCAGACTTCACAAGTACTTGACTATACCCAAAAATCTTCCATCATTGAATTAAAAATTCAGATAGTCCGACATCAAAGCACAGTGAGTTGCTTGCAAATCACTGAGACAACCTCAGATCTGAGTGATACATATACTCATATCCCATCAGAGCAGCCCTTGACAGCAGAGTGCTCCGGAGGTGGTCATACTCAGTAAAATAAACTCCTACATATCACCCATATGACATATCCGTGTCACTACACGTCTTGGTTAATAGGACAACCAACTAATATGACATACAATGATCTATACTCGATACAATTATCATCCTTGTGACAATTATATCATTTGATCACGAGCAGGATTTAAAAACCACATGATAAATTCTCCTTTATCATTTTGAAAGTAGTTCTAAGGACTTCATCATAATATATGTTCTATTTTAGAAGATATATTTCTTATGATGATCTACCAGATAATATTTATCATTTTATAATTCGTATACTTGTATAGAACACAATCATCTACAACCTAGATGATTGGCTTTAGGACATATTTTTCAACAACTCCCACTTGGACTAAAGCCATTCAGATCGGTATCAAATATCCATCTTTCATTTTAAATCATTGGACTCTTTAGATCCGATTGCTTTAGTCAATAGGTTGGTCAAGTTCTCCTTTCGGTCAATTTTCTTAAGATCGACTTTATTTCGATCTTATCGAAAAAGTTGATTACAATGCAGAAAGTGTTTGGTTCATAGATGGAGCATCAATTCTTCAGCTTGAGCTATGGCTTCAGTACTGCTATCAATACAACAAAATTGGACCATCAATGGAGGGTGTCTCTCACAGCTCGCTAATGAACTTTCATAACCAAACAACTTCTTTACTAGCATCAAATACTGCAAAGAACTCCGTATCGTAAATAAAATTGGCTGCTAACAATTGTATGGAATCTTTCCAGCATGTCGCTCATCTTTATAGGATAAAAATACAATCTGATACAACTTTGTCATTCCCATCCGACTAAAAACTAAAATCAGTATTTCATAGGTTTTAAGTCAGATTCTCTATAAACGAGCCCTTAGTCCTTAGTATTTCATAAATATTTAAGAATGGTTCTCATAACTTTCCAAATCTTTATAGAGAACAGAGATGACAACCAAGCTTTTATTTTCTGTAATGTAGGGATGTCATTCTCGATTAAAAGAATTTCATCCAAACAGCACAAAGAATGATTTTACAGAACTATTAGCCCATTTATACATACAGGATTCTACTTCATTCTTAACGAAGCCATATATTTAAAATATATATTCTAACTCTGAGAAGCTTGACTCAATCTGAATAGACTTGAGGATTGCCATAAGAAAATCGTCTTGTCATAGTCAACACTATAACTTTGATGAAATCTTTTGATAATCAAACAGAATTAATACGTCTCCATCTTTCTGTCTGCACCTTTTATCCATCTAAAATCCAATCACACATTATGGATCTTACTCCTTCAGGTGAACCAATGAATGTTCATACATCGTTGATCTTTACGGACTTTATTTCAGATTTAATGGCTCCAAACTACTTCTCAATGTTAGATCCCTGTATTGCATCCGTATGAGAGATCAAATCTCCATCTCGAATCTAAAAATTGAAATATCTGTTCGACTGATACGGTACTCTACTATATCTATTCAAGCATACCTTTACATTGGATTTCGAATTTGATCTAATCAACTATGGTTCTGTTGGTTTGTGTCAGAGTTGGTTCTTCTACCTATCAAGCTTCACCAAGCTTGCTCTTAACGACATCAATTTCTTCATCAAAAATTTTTTTTTCCATAAGGAATACCTCAAGATTTATGAACATCTCATGTCCATCAGAAAGGTAGAAGAAATATCCTTAAATAATATTTAACAGACCAAGATCCAAGCTAATCAATTTGTGAATATTTCACATAAGTTCGATATCTCAAACCCTAAGGTAAGAGAAAATCGAATTATCCAAGTCCATATCTCATATGGAGTTTTGATGATCGATTTGCTTGAAACATTCTTGAGCACATATCAAGTAGTCTCTAAAGTATAACCTCAGGCAGACCAGCAAACCCCATAATGGACTAAATCATGCCTAACAAGGTTCAATTCTCTTTTTTAGATATTCTTTTAAATAGTGATGTCCCAAGAGAAATCTATTAAGAGAGAATCTAATTTTCTCTGAGACATGTCAAAACTTATTGTAAAAGTATTTGCTTCATCAGTCAAACCGATAAATTCTAATACTCTTTGCAGTTTATTTTCTTACTTCATTACGGAATCATTTGAACATTTCAATCGACTCAGATTTGTGCTTCATAAGCAAGACACACCCATATCAAGATAGGTCGTCAGAGATTTTAATGAAGTAATAAGCCCTCTTTTGGCACTTAAGTTCATGAGTGCAAATACATCAATATGTATCAAACTCAGAACATTGCTGGCTTATTCATCCTTTTCAATAAAAGGTGACTAAATCAACTATGCCAAAAGCAGGTTTTAGTAACATTATCTAATCTAGGATGCTAGTCAGACATATACACTATACTAACAGGCTATGGTACTCAGTTTATATCATTTTTAATATCATTTTTAATTATCCACTCATTATTGTAGTATCATTCACAATGATATTACAATAATTATACTTATGGACATCATCAATAAGATTGGATTATAGTGACAATCACTTAAAATGACATCTTCAGGATTGAAAACAAGCTCAACGATTCCTGATGTTAAGACTGAAACAGACTTTCATATCTTACATTTAAGAGTCTCTTGCCGTTTTCAAATTTTCTACTATCCTAAAGTCTTTTGCAATTATTTACAAACATAACTTATACTGTCAGTATCCGATACTCTGATAGTAAGATTACAAATAAAGAAACTTTAAAGAATTATATTATAACTATCTTGACCAGCAACTATTTGCTGATTTTTCTTTTAAGTCTATTTGGGTTAGCCTGAGACTTCTTGATTAATTCTCTCAAAAATTAAATTCAATTTTCGATATTGGCTATCAAAGTCAGGTCTGATAATGTTGTCACTGTCTAACAATGAACAGAGTGACAATATTCTAGCCATTTTTGAAAAGAGAATAATTGACCTATTAGTATACGAATTATTTTAAAACTAAAGACTTGGATTTTAGTCCAAAAGTTCTCTCACTATTTTATACGAATTGATAGCCTCTACCTCCAATCTGAGAAATTACTTTAATTTCTTAGCGGGTGCTAGAATCCACACAGATTGTATTCAGGTCTGAGTGTGGCTCGGCCAATCCTGGTACATCCATGGATAGGTTCACAACCAATTGTTCCTCCAAATAATTTCTAACAATCAGATTTTGCCCCAGGTATTATTTCAGTAGGCGTGTGGCACCTCCACTGAAAATTCTGATTAGATCCAACCATTAACATGACAACATCAAGTGCATCCAACAAAATGGATATCCAAGCCCGAGTGTAGCTCGACCAACATGAGCATTGATTTAAAGGTACAATAAAATGGTTATATAATGGATGATAATTCTAATATGTAATAGACACCAGACGTGTGGTGCCTCCAATGTCTATTTGAAATATTAGACTCATTATCATGCACCTTAATGGGAGGCTATGATCTAATTATCCTCATAACTAGTTCATTTTATGGACCTAATAATTTAAAAAATTTGATTAATATATCTTAGAAGATATCAGTCAACTTACAAATCATAATCCTCCCACTGACTTCATCAAGTCATGAGAAGGATTAGTGACTAGTGGGTCCAACCGGTATGTCGTACATTCTCCCACTGACTTTATCAGGTCATGAGAAGGATTAGAGACAAGTCGGTCCAGGGCACTTAAATCAGTCATACTGATTAACCTTAACAACATGAGTCAACTCGAGTCACCTAACGATCTAATCAGCCTAATGACTCGAGCTCAATCTTTGAGCGTGAGTCAAGATCCATTTGGTTTGATCAAAGATATAGATTTGATCAACTACAACTATTATTTTTGATCTAGAGTATCTTTAATCTAATCTAAATCAACTATTGGTTAGATTGGATCAACTACTCTTTTTAGTCCATTAAGTCTTTAATTCTAACCTTAGGTCTAAACCAATTAAAAAGAACTTGATTTAAGTTATCCCATGCTCCATATTTTATGCAATGTCATTAGATCTTTAATCATAATTCTAGATCTAAAATATATTTCTTAATTTTTAGTTAAGTATAGCATCAACATGGGTTAAGGTTATAAAATAATTTCTTATGTAAATCTTTTACATTAAATCATAAAATCTTTTAGATCAAATCTAAATTTTCATGATTTTCAATCAAAGCAATTTTGATGAATCAAGATTAGATGTAACTAGTTTCTTCGCAACTTGTATCACATACAACAACACCTAGGATTTCAAGATCTAGTGTTTTGCAAAAAAGTAAGTTTTCTCTTTTCACTTTCTTCTTCATGGGACCTCACAGTGACACCCTTACACGCCGTGAAGAGTATCCTATTGAATAGAAAGAGAGAGTCATGTAACCCTACTTGCTCCTATGATCGAATGACCAGGTGATTACCCAATTCGAGTACTTTGCTACTCAGAACATCTAATCTTATTCATATATCATATATGCAAAAATTTAGATCAAATATAAATTATATTAGATCTAATTTTACATTAGATTATATCTAAAATTAGATCATAACACATCTCATGCATTGCTAAATCTAGATTTAAACTCTACATGCATATATGTTTATGTCATAATAAATCTGGCTCTGATACTAATTGAAGGGAAGCGTGGTGGGTGATGTGCATGTATTTTTAAATTTTTACAGCGAAACATATATAGATTAAATAATTTAATCTATAATGCATGTATAGATCAAATCTAAATTATCATAAAGGATCTATGACATAAACTAATATACATGTATACACATCTGAAATCTAAAATTCAGCAAGTACAAAATATATCTAAGTGTAATTAGATCATATCTAATTCATATCTAAATTACATCTAAAAATTAATTGAGATCAAAATCTCATACCTGAGCACAGATAGTAGATCATCTCATCTAAAATTCATGAAGATGGTTCTTGATGATGTTTGACAGCTGCACACACGTCCGGCCTCTACAGATATCCACACGAAATTTTTGTGCTGATCGATCTCTCTGAGAGTGCTAACTCGCAAGGACACCATCCTTTGGCTAATCTGAGAGGAACATGATAAAATTGAAGAATAAAAAGATCCTCTCTTTTTTCTTTCTGAATTCATACATCTGATTTCTACAATAAAGATCAAAAGAAGAACCCTTTCTTCTTAATTTTCATGCATAAAAGAGAACCTTTCTCTCTTCCTTTCATGCCTTTGAGAAGAACTTTTCTTCTCTAATTCTCTATGATAAAAATAAGATCTAATCTGATTTTTTATACAAAAAATCATGTGAAATCTTGAGATCTAAAAAAATCTAAAAAATAGATCCAAGAGAGGAACTATTCTTCTCTCTTCTTCTCTCTTTTTCTACTTGATCTAGAACTCTAAAGATCCACAAACGTCCAATCAAATTTTTTAATATTTTTTCTTTAAATTTTTATGTTAAAAATTAAATCTAATCTAAATTTTATCTTAAAAAATAAAAAAAAAATCTAGAAGAGGAACTCCTTCTTCAAGGCTGTGCACAAGAAAGAAGATCCATCTTCTTCCTTGATCTAAAACTTCAAGAAGCCCCAAATCCTAACCAAATTTTTTTTAGTATTTCTCCTCTAAATTTATATGTTAAAAATTGGATCTAATCTAATTTTTTATTTTAGAAAAAAATAAAAAAAAAATCTGAAAGAAGAACTTCTTCTTCTTCTTCAAGGCTGCGCACAAGAAAGAAGACCCATCTTCTTCCTTATCTTTCTCTCGTTAGGAAGAACTTTTCTTCTTCAATTTTTTACTGTATAACCAACAGAGAAGTCTTTTTTTAATATTCAAAAATCAATAAGAAACTCTCATAAAATCCTTTCAAGAAGAGAGGAGAAGAGAAGAGATGGCGTGTGGATGTTGGGGTGTCCAACTCTTGGACGCGATGCCCCCTCCTTATTTTGGGCGACTTGAAGAGAAAAGGGGAATGCCTATTTTTCATGCAAGAGAAGAGAGGGGGCGTGGCTCTTTTGTGGGTGTGAGATTTCTCACCATAAAGGAGAGGAGGCGTGAAAAATTAATTATCACAAGGGGAGTTTCAATTGGTTAACTCCTATTCCACATAGGACTCAAGATCCTATTCCAACTCTAACTAACCCTTGGATCCAATCCTAATCAATTTAGGAATTAGTTATAACTAACTAACTAATTAGATTCTAGCCCAATTATAAATCCAATTAGGCCCCAATCCAATTAGAAATTAGTTAGATTAAAATCCCATTGATCCAAGAATTGATTCTTAATGGATATCAGGGAAGCTTTTAATAATAGGACTTGATCAAATTAAGTCTATTATCAAATGGTATTTGATCAAATCAAAATCTATTATCTGATAGGATTAGATCAAATTCAAGCCTATATAAAAATAATTTCATATTCATGCATCCCTGAGATCAATTGGAATAAGTCCTATTATTCAGTAGGGCTACATCCAATCAATCCAAAACCAATCTAATTGAATCCAATTCAATTAGATCTAATCCAATCTCCATTGCTCAATCAAATTGAGCCAACTAATAATCATATTATTAATTAATTATTTCTCTAATTTACCAACCATTAGTAAATAATTTATTACAACCTTTGTAAAGATTAATCATTAATCAAATTGATAATTAAATCTTTGAACGATTCATAATCGTCGATCAGTCATTTGAACAGACAGGTACTTCTATGTGTGTGATCCTATAGATTCGAACCTAAGTCGATAGTACAAGAATAATTTCTGTACTAATCGATGTAACCATCTAGCAATGAGACCCAACGTCCGAATAGGCCGAATGTATGCCCAGAAATACTCTAGACCCATGTGGATATAGTTATTGTATAATTCATCCTTTTGACCCTTGATGCTCAAAGACGATTTTGGGTTAAACTGTCAACCCAAGAAGAGTGATCCACATTGTATCTCAACCTCAAAAATCCTGTGACTCCTTACTAAGATTACTTTGGTCAAAGTTTTGCTAAATTTAAACACAATGATGCATCATCTTCAATTTTACTTGGAGCAGTCAATCCTATCTTAACTCGCACTCAGACTTCACAAGTACTTGACTGTACCCAAAAATCTTCCATCATCGAATTAGAAATTTGGATAGTCCAGCATCAAAGCATAGTGAGTTGCTTGCAAATCATCGAGACAGCCTTAGATTCGAGGAACACATATACCCATATCCCATCAGAGCAATCTTTGACAGCAGAGTGCTCCGGAGGTGGTCACGCTCAGTAAAATATACTTTTACATATCACCCATATACCATACCCGTATCACCACACGTCTTGGTTAGGAGGACAACCAACTAATATGGTATACAACGATCTATACTCGATACAATTATCATCTTTATGACAATTGTATCATTTGATCACGAGCAAGATTTAAGAATCACATGATAAATCCTCCTTTATCATTTTGAAAGTAATTCTAAGGACTTTACATAACATATGAGTTTTATTTTAGAAGATGTATTTCTTATGATGAATCTGTCAGATAATATTTATCATTTTATAATTCGTATACTTGCATGGAACACAATCATCTACAACCTAGATGATTGACTTTAGGACACATTTTTCAACATTGTGGTCCTCCTTGTTTCGCTATCGGCTCAGGGACTCCTTTCTATCTACCATCCCCTCCATCAGGCCCCTCACCTTTCCCCTCCCCGCCCATCCTTCTCTCCCTATCGCCATCAAGCACGTATGCGACTTCCCTCCCCAGGCCTCTACCGTCGCTGCCCTTGTCTGCACCCTCTCCCTCCTCAGCTTCGATGTACTCTGCTGGGCTCCATCCCATCCCCACCCACCCTCCGCCCTCTTCTCTGACTTCATGCTCGGCTGGACCAACCACCTTGCCGCTGACCTTGAAGTCTCCCGCCTTATCTTCTACTCCTCCAATGCCTTCGTCGTCTCCATCATCAACTACGTCTGGCTTTGCTTGCCTCTCCACAAGGATGGCGATGGCCCTAACGCCCTCACCATCCTTTTCGACCTCCCCTCTTCCCCGATCTTCTCCTTCGACCACCTTTCCAACCTTTAACGTCGGTTTAGAGCCGGCGACCTAGATTGGGAGTTCATGCGGGAGTTCGTGCGATGGTGTTGGAGGGCTTCAAGGGGTGGGTGGTGGGATGGGGTTTGGTTGTCCGACTGGCCCTAAAAGAAAAGAAAAGAAAAAAAAATGGACTGGCCCGGCCTTAACCCACAGCCCATGTGGGCTAGGGCCAGGCTGGATTTTTACAGCCCTTTTTAACAAGTGGGCTGAACCCGGCCCGGCCCACATAATTATAGCCCACGTGGGCTAGGATCGGGTCGGGCCGAGCCGATCCATTTTGACAGCTTTAGCTATAAGCTTTCGATACCGCAAGTAATTGTACACATAATATAAATAGCTCTGGTTCAATGTAACAAATTTGATGCAATTGAAACTTCATAATTCATATGTTTAGCATATTTTGATTAATGGCCAAAATGATCATAAGTCCAACTATACTTATTAAGGTCACAATAATTCTTACTGCAATGAAAATTATTATGGAGGTAATCCACAGCAATAGACCACTCCTCTTCTTAGGATGCATCCTAGCCGACTCGATGGAACCATCTCGAATGTGGGCACTAGTTTGGAACCTCGACCCAGTGCCCACCTCAGGCCACCAGCTCATCAGTTCGCTGGGCATATTCGAAACCGCCTAACAACTTTGATTCATACAATAGTGGAAAGATCCCTTATCCTAACAGCTTGTCAGAACGTGGCCTAATGGTCTGAGAGATTAGATATAGTAGTTTGAAGATTCCAGCTAAATCGCCTATGGCTCCATCTTTATATAAAAAGGTATCCAGGAGACCCACAGGTAAGCTTGATTGGAGAAAGAAATAGCACCTACTACTCTCTCTCTTCCACTATGACTCTCTTTTCTCCACTATTCTTAAGCTCTGGCTAACTTAGGCATCGAAGGGTCCCTCATCAAAAAATCTCTGGTGAGTGTGGACTTTCCTTGCACGTTTTCTTCAGCATCTCAATCCCCGGACGGCATCCAACTCTAGCCACATCACCAGTGAATTGGAGACTTGCAGCAACAGAATTAGCGCCGGAAGAACGGTCAAGCCTGTTTCAAGTGGAGGTAATTCGCAGCAATAAACCATCCCTCTCCTTGGGATGCATCTCAGTTTACTCCATGGAATCATCTTGGACATGGGCATCGGTCCGGAATCTCGACTCTGTGCCCACCTCAAGCTACCAGCTCATCAGTCTGCATGGGCATAATCCACAACCACCTAACAACTTTGATTTGTGCAATAGTGGAAAAATTCTTTCTCCTAATCGCTTGTCAGAACATGGCCTAACGGCCTAAGGGATCAGATATAGTGGTCTAAAGATTCTGGCTAAACTACCTATACATGGCTCTGCCTTTATATAAAAATGTACCTAGGAGACCTTCAAGTAAGCTCAATTAGAAAAAGGAATAACACTCGCTACTCTCTCTCTTGCTCCAACTCTTTTTTCTCTACTGTTTTCAAACACCAGCTAACTTAGACATCGGAAGGTCTTCTATCGGAAAACAACCAATGAGTGAGGACTTTTCTTGCAGGTTTTTCCAACATCTCAATTCTTGGACAGCATCTAACACCAACCATGTCACTAGTGAATCGGAGACTTGCATCAATAAAAATAAACTAGTTTATTTACATTTACATGCATATGCAGATATTTCTGTTATTGAATAATCATATGAATGCTAATCATATATCGTGTGTGTATTAAAACAGAGCAACCATGTTGGTTAGCCTCCGTTTGACATGTGGTTGGGCCTTTTGGATGCCACGTGTCCAGAAAACCACATGGAGAGGGGAAGAAAATTTGGGGGTTCAGACCGGGGAGGATGAAGCAGCCATGGAGGTCGAGGACGTTATCAGCGAGAGAGGAATTCGCAGATGAAGACCTCCAACCTGCATCCGACAGTCACCCAAGGCTTGCCGATGGCGAGTTTCCCCATCGGAGACCATCCCTTCCTGAATAATAAAAAAAATAAAAAATGATAAAGATGAGAGGAAAGACCCGTCGGATCTAGGTAAACCGATGGTCCTCCCTCTTGATCGTCAGAGAATATATGCTGGAGCCTTGGAGAGATGGTGGTGTTCCGCTGATCCAGGCTTTTTTCGATGGCCATCGACCGTATTTTTGAGAAAAGGAGCCACAGCTTAATGCCTCCTGTTGCCCAGCTATGCAACCCAAGAGGGAGGGTGAATTGGATTTCTAAAAATTTTAAATTTAACTTAAGTCTTATAAAAAATGTTTAACAATAGCTAAATGAATAAGAAGAGTATAGTTGATTCAAGGCTAATGGTTAAATGCAAGAATGCAGAAGAATAAGGAAGTTCTAAAGAAGAGCAATTAGGCACAACACAAATAAAAGGATTTATAGTGGTTCGGTGCCAACCTTGCACCTACATCCACTCCCCAAGCTCATACTTGGGAATTCCAATCCACTAACTTGTATTCAACTTGAATACAAATATCGAAAACTCCGACTCTAGCTATCCCAAGCTAGTCCACTTATTTCTCAGGTATAAACCAATCCAATACACTCCGATTCAAGGTTCGGATCAACCTTCCCTTATTTTGGAACCCTTCCAAAACAAAAATAATAACTTAAATAGAGTATAACAATCAATAGCTCAGAAAATACAAAAGAAGCTCCTTTAATGAGCGAATGAGACTTTAAATACACTTTACTCAAAGAGAAGAAGGCTCTTTTTGATTTCCTCAAGGTGGTTGGAGACTTGAATGTGCACTTGAGGAGTTGGTGAGCTTGGATTAAAGGCTTCTTGAATGCTTTGAGTGAGCTTTTGCTTAGGACTGAAAAATTTGCTTGAAATCTCTTTTCAAAAATCTCTCTTCTTGATTCTACTTTATGATTCCCACCTTTTTGTTCCTTTTATAGCTTTAAGAAATGGTGGAGAACAATCTGGACTGAAATAGAGCTGTTAGACCACATTAAATGAGCATTAAAAGTACTTAAAATGGGTTAAAAACTAGCCATTGTGGAACATTCCCATCACAGGGATCGACTCATGGGTCGACTCATGGGTCGACCTATGTGAAAAAACAACAGAAAACAACCAGAAGACAAGGTTCTGTAATTTTTGGCCTAAAAATAGCAGAGGTCGACTCATGGGTCGACTCATACATTGGGGGTCGACTCATGGGTCGACTCACAGGCTGTGCCAAGCCAAAAAATCTGCGTGCCAATCAGCTCATTGTGCCATGAGTCGACTCATGGGTCGACTCATATTTTTCAAACATAAATATCTTTCAAAATACAAGTCCAAAAATAATAAAATTTTTATCAATAGATCACAAATCTTTTGTTCTATCACTTGATGCTTTCAAATTAGAATTTGGTAAAATTATGATTTTGCCTCTGAAAAGCAATAAGTCTTTTTCAAGCGAAAATCATTAGTATCCCTTCAAATGCTTTGTAATCATCAAAATCAATCCAAAGAGCAACAATCTCTCCCTTTTTGATGATGACAAAATACTTGAGCAAAAGCATATATATGAAACATTAAGCATGAATTTCAAAAGAATGAAATGCATCAGAGGTAGTTTGAAGATAAATAAGAAATCTGCTACCAATTTGAAAATTACTTATAAGTGCATTTGCTTGAAAAGAAAATTGATTCTTTGGCACGTGATACATGTGCCTATTTGTTTGTGTTGCTCATTTGCCCAATAATTTTCCTATTGCTTAATAATTTGAAATTTTGCTCATTTGATTATGTGATTTTGATATCAGAGTAGAATTTTTGGTATCAGAACAAAGCAGAATTTGCCTACGAATTTGAAAATTTGCTCTTTGCTCATTTGAAAATATCTCATTTGCTCATTTGATTATTTAATTTTGGTATCAGAGCATGCCTAAGAATTTAAAAATTTGCTCATTTGCTTAACTTTTTGCTCAATTTGCTTTTGATTCTTTTATCAATTTGCTTTTGATTCTTTAATTTCTCCTCCTTTTTGACAGCATCAACAAAAATTATTTACTCCCCCTTTTTCTTTAAATATATTTTCTCTATTTCTTTCTTTTGATGGAATTAATTTTATTAATGTTACTAATTTTACTAATTGCGTATTGTTTTACTCCCCCTGAATACAGCAATCATAAAAGACATACCATAGATATGAAATTGCAATTCATAGTATTTTAAGCATGCACATAATTGAAAGTAACTCAATTTGAAGGTTATTCATGGAAAGTCAAAGAGTAGATATGTTGGTGCAAAAATTCGCTTGCGTCGGAGAAGCTGGAGTTGAGGGAGTCGCGGTCGCCGTCGGGACCTGCAAAAGAAGTCTAAACCGGAGGTGGGGTTGCTCCGACAATACCCTCCGACGCTCAAGTCAGTTCTCTGCCTCAACAAGAATGGAGTGCTCGAACGAAAATTTTAGCAGAATTTTGGGATAGAAAGTAGAGCTTAGAGAATAACGTATCTGGGGTCCCCCTTTTATAGGCGGAGGGGGCAACAAACTGATAGCGATGTCTGTAACCGTCAAGCAGTGGACCGCCCAGAGTCAAGAGGAGTTTGTTGCAGAGAGTAGTGGAGTGGACCCGTGGCTATCACCGGGGCGTGCCATGTGGAGTCTGCCATGGGGAGCGGAGCGGCATCCGTTGTCATGACTTGTCAGAGAATAAAAGAATCGTGCGGTATCCGTCACAAAAAGTGGAGCAGGATCGTGGCCATTATTATGGCCTGTCGGGGAGTGATGGAGCCACGTGGAATCCGTCGCAGGAGGTGGAGCAGAGTCGTGGCTGTTGCTGCGGCCTGCCAGGGGGTGATGGAGCCGCGTGGAATCCGTCGCAGGAGGTGGAGCAGAGTCGTGGCTGTTGCTGCGGCCTGCCAGGGGATCCAGGCCTATCGGTCGGAGTTCGGCTGGGGTGTCTGGCGGAGAGAGGTGGCTAGCCACCCATCTGAGAGGAGCTTGGAGTCTGGCTCTCGCAGGAGTCCGGATGGAGTCTTCCTTCAGTTGAAGTCGGGGACGAGGTCCGGCTCCCATAGGAGTCCGGACAGAGTCTTCCCGCAGCTAGAGCTAGAGACGAGGTCTGGCTCCCGTAGGAGCTCGGGTGAAGTCTACCTGCAATCAAAGTCAGGGGTGAAGTTCGGCTCCCTTAGGAGTCCGGATGAAATTTACCAGCAATCGGGGTCGAGGATGGAGCCCGGTTCCCATAGGAGTCCGGGCGAAGCCTTTTTGCAGTCGAGGTCAGGGACGAGATCCGGCTCCCGTAGGAGTCCGGGCAGAGTCTTCCTGCAATTAAAGTCAGGTGCGAAGTCCGACTCCTGTAGGAGTCCGGACGAAGTTTACCAGCAGTCAAAGTCGGAGACGAAGCCCGGCTCCCGTAGGAGTCCGGGCGGAGTTTTCCCGTGGCCGGAGTCGGGGACGAGGTCCGGCTCCCGTAGGAGTCCGGACGGAGTTTTCCTGCAGTTGGAGTTGGGAGTGAAGTCCGGCTCCCGTAAGAGTCCGGGCGAAGTCTACCTGCAATTAAAGTCAGGGGCGAAGTCCGGCTCCCGTAGGAGTCCGGACGAGGTTTCCCTGCAGCTGGAGTCGCGGGCGGAGTCCGGCTCCCGTAGGAGTCCGGACGAAGTCTGCAGGTGAAGTCGTGGGCGGAGTTTGGCTCCCGTAGGAGTCCGGGCGAAGTCTACCTGCAATTAAAGTCAGGTGCGAAGTCTGGCTCCCGTAGGAGTCTGGACGAAGTTTACCAGCAGTCAAAGTCGGGGATGAAGCCCGGCTCCCGTAGGAGTCCGAGCGAAATTTCCCCATGGCCGGAGTCGGGGATGAGGTCCAGCTCTTGTAGGAGTCTGGGCGAAGTCTACCTGTAGTTGGAGTTGGGGGTGAAGTCCGGCTCCCGTAGGAGTCCGGATGAGGTTTACCTGCAGCTGGAGTCGCGGGCGGAGTCCGGCTCCCGTAGGAGTCCGGACGAAGTCTGCAGGTGAAGTCATGGGCGGAATTTGGCTCCCGTAGGAGTCCGGACGAAGTCTGCAGGTGATGTCGTGGGCAGAGTTCGGCTCCCGTAGGAGTCCGGGCGAAGTCTACCTGCAATTAAAGTCAGGCGCGAAGTCCGGCTCCCGTAGGAGTCCGGACGAAGTTTACCAGCAGTCAAAGTCGGGGACGGAGCCCGGCTCCCGTAGGAGTCCGGACGAAGCCTTTCCGCAGTCGAGGTCGGGGACGAGATCCGGCTCCCGTAGGAGTTCGGGCTGAGTCAACCTACAATCAAAGTCAGGGATGAAGTCCGGCTCCCTTAGGAGTCCGGACGAAGTTTACCATCAATCGGAGTCGAGGACGGAGCCCGGCTCCCGTAGGAGTCCGGGCGAAGCCTCTCTGCAGTCGAGGTCGGGGACGAGATTCGGCTCCCGTAAGAGTCCGGGCTGAGTCACCTGCAATCAAAGTCAGGGATGAAGTCCGGCTCCCTTAGGAGTCCGGACGAAGTTCACCTGTAAGTGAAGTCGTGGGTGGAGCCCGGCTCCCGTAGGAGTCCGGGCGAAGTCCTTGTGCAGCCGGAATTGGGAACGAGGCCCGGCTCCCGTAGGAGTCCGGGCGGAGCCTTCCCGTAGGAGTCCGGGCGGAGCCTTCCCGCAGCTAGAGCTGGAGACGAGATCTGGCTCCTGTAGAAGCTCGGGCGAAGTCTACCTGCAATCAAAGTCAGGGGCGAAGTCCAGCTCCCGTAGGAGTCCGAACGAAGTTTACCAGCAATCGGGGTCGAGGATGGAGCCCGGCTCCCGTAGGAGTTCGGGCTGAGTCAACCTGCAATCAAAGTCAGGGATGAAGTCCGGCTCCCTTAGGAGTCCGGACGAAATTTACCAGCAATCGGGGTCGAGGACGGAGTCCGGTTCCCGTAGGAGTCCGGGCGAAGCCTTTCTGCAGTCGAGGTCGGGGACGAGATCCGGCTCCCGTAGGAGTCCGGGCGGAGTCTTCCTACAATTAAAGTCAAGTGCGAAGTCCGGCTCCCGTAGGAGTCCGGACGAAGTTTACCAGCAGTCAAAGTCGGGGACGAAGCCCGACTCCCATAGGCGTCCGGGTGGAGTTTTCCCGTGGTCGGAGTCGGGGACGAGGTCCGGCTCCCGTAGGAGTCCGGGCGAAGTCTACCTGCAATTAAAGTCAGGCGCGAAGTCTGGCTCCCGTAGGAGTCCGGACGAAGTTTACCAGCAGTCAAAGTCGGGGACGGAGCCCGGCTCCCGTAGGAGTCCGGGCAAAGCCTTTCCGCAGTCGAGGTCGGGGACGAGATCCGGCTCCCGTAGGAGTTCGGGCTGAAATCTGATAGTTATAGGAATCTACCGTTGGAGAAGTTCAGCCGTTGGCGGAGTTCGGGGTAGTTCGGATTGGAGTTGAACCTGGCTGGAAGAAGTCTGGAAGAGATTCGGGGAGCAGCTGATAGTCGTAGAAAGTCGGCTGGCGGCGGAGCTTAGTGAGCGCTTAGGGCGATTTAATAGATAACTGGGGGAACTCATGTTGAAGGAGCTCAGGTGGTGTAGTGGGAGTTCGTCCGTCGGGGAAATTCAGTCGGTACTGTGGGAATCCGGCTGTTGGAGAAGTCCGGGGAGATACCATCTGCGGTCGAAAGCCGAAGGAGTCTTGGGAGGGTCAACCCTATTAAGAACTTCGGCTGAGGGTATTTTATACCCAACAAGATATATATATAATCAAAAAGTGACTGATACCATATAGTTGTTCCCATACATATACCAAAATATAAAAGTCAATCAGTCAACATCATTACATGGCCCAAAAGATAGATCCTAGAAAGGGACTAAAGACAAGACTAACAACAAGGATCTAGTAGAGCTCATGACTGGATGGATCAGAGTCAGATGTATCGGAGATAGGGTGGGGAGATGAAGGATCACGACCAAGGGCTCGTCCTCTACCCTGTCTGCCTCTGCCACGAGTGGAGGTGCCGGCACGAGTGGGCGGACGAGATGATCCTGAAGGCTGAGAAGCAACAGACTGAACTGCAAGAGAGAGTCTGATGGTGTCTAGAAGGTTCAGAGCTCTCGAAACAGACTGTAGCAGTGCAGTGAACTGGATGGATGCATGCTCACTAGAGCCTCTGATCTCTCTCCTCAGGAAATCAAATCCACTCTCCAATACTCTTCTAAGTCTGGCTGCCTCCATAGATAGGTCTGAGACCTTAGTGGTGCACTCCTGTGGCTATGGATGTGCCATGGCTAACACTTACCCCTGCAAGTCAAGTACTTTCCCAGTCAGTCTCAATATATAACCCTCAAGCTGCTGAATGCGAACTGACTGATCTGAGATCATCTGGAAGATAGTGGAGATGTGAGGGATCAAAGTCTGATCAGATGCATCAAGTGATGTGGATCCCTGTGCAAAAGCTGAAGTGCCCCACTGTCGAGAAAGTAAGGAGGCCACACGCTGAGAGATCATCTCTATTTGGTCGTCAGCCAATCTAATCTCTGAGGAAAGTGCTCTGCTGTCTGGCTGCTGGACTGGAGTGTGCCTCCTAGTAGACTCTGATGGGCTAGCCTCGGGATCTGAAACGAACTGAATGTCTAGAGACGCTACCCTGATATCATGGAGAGGTGATGAAGGACCTTCTTCCTCAGCTCTGTCCTCAACTCTCTCTTCTGCACCTTTAATCCAACCACCATCTGTCTTAGTAAATCCCATGCGGTGCAAAGTATGTTGGTTGATGGTGTCAGAGTGAGAAAGCCTAGCTGATGCCTCCCCCTCAAAACTAACTCCAAACCTCCTGAATACCAATGTGAGGGCCATACCGAAAGGCAGATGTGCCTTGGATCTATTCAGGATTTCCCTCATAGCTTCTATCATTAATGCAGGAAGGTTTAGGGGGGTTTGGGTAATCACATGAAACATGATGCAGATGTCTCGGTCTGAAAGGAGGTCATGTCTACCACTTCTAGGGAAGAAAAGCTTTGTTACCAATTGATGTAGTATCCTCATCTCAATGGACAGGATCTTGGCTTCTAGTTTGTTTAGGCTTCCCGAGTAGGTTCCTCCTAAAATCACATTAATTCCTTCTTCCTTGACTAGGAGTTCCATGTTTGAGTATCCCTCACAGGGTAAATGAAGAATCTCTCCCAAAAGTACAGGATCTAAACAGATATCTATACCCTTAACAGTGGATGTTACTGTTCCATTGCCATAGCACAAGTTCAGATAAAATTCTCTAACCAAATCCACATAGGTAACTTCTTTAAGAGAGCAGTAAAATCCTCAATCTTGATCTTTGATTTTTGAACCAATGGAGAACCCCTCTTTTTCAAAAAATCTGAAGTCTACATTTTTCCCGGGTTCTACCTTTCTAACAGATAAGGGAATTTTACTGGGGCTTAATGGAGATCGAGAAGAACCTGGAGCAGATGCCGAAACAGGAATGGAAGCAGATGAGGTCTGAGAAGCCTGTCTTTTCCTGCGCACGCCCTCTTCCAACTCACGGACCGACTTCCTTCTTTGTGGGAGCTTCATTTTTGGAGTCATTTCCACCATTAGAGCAAGCGAGGGTCTTGGAAGGTCCAAAGTGTGAAAAGATAGAGGGATTTTAGGGGAAGAATAAGGATTTTTGGAAGAGTGAAATCCCGATTTGGAGGAGAAGGGTGGAAGCTAGGGCACGCTCCAACCGCTCCAATCAAAGGAGAAAAATGGGAAGAGCTCGATTCCCAAGGGGCGATTTGAGGTGAAGGGGTGATGGGAGAAGGATCTTAGGGGTAGACCTTGGATTTGGAGAGGAAGAAGAAGAGGACCTTAGGTTTTGGAGGGAGGAAGATGAAGATGGAATGGGTCGGCTCATGAATGGGATTTTAATCAAAAAGAAAAGAACCCGTGGGATTTTGGCCAAAAATGTAAGTTTGCCATTGGGTCGACCCTATAGGGTCGACTCATGGTTCACAAAATTTAGAAAAAATTGATGAACAATTTTCAAAAAATTTGAAACTTTAGGAGAAGAATATTTGCTCAATGATCAATTATTAGAATGATAATTTTGAGCTTTTAACCCCAAGAGAAATGATGAGAATTGAGTTCAAAGAGTTTTTGACATTGATTCCTTGGAATCAGCGAGATATTTAAGCAGATGGATCAAGAATTCCTAGTTTTCTCCTAATTTCACAGAATCTATCTTCACTTAGGGCCTTTGTAAAGATGTCGGCTAATTATTTTTCAGTACAAACATAGTCAAGAGTTATATCTTTATTTTGAACATGTTCTCTTATAAAATGATGTCTGATTTCAATATGTTTAGACCTAGAATGTTGAATTAGATTTTTAGTAAGATTTATGGCACTGGTGTTATCACATCTTATGGGTGTTTCATTAAGTTTAATACCAAAATCTTCAAGTTGTTGCTTAATCCACAAGATTTGAGCACAACAACTTCCGGCTGCAATGTATTCGGCCTCGGCCGTAGACAGTGCTACCGAATTTTATTTCTTGCTAAACCAGGAGATTAGGTTAACTCCAAGAAATTGGTAAGTTCCACTAGTACTTTTTCTATCTAATCTACATCCAGCAAAATCAGCATCTGAATATCCTATTAAATCAATTAGTGAGTCCTTAGAGTACCATAATCCTAGAGTTTGAGTACCATTCAAATATCTAAGGATTCTTTTAACAGCATTCAAGTGAGATTCTTTAGGATTAGATTGAAATCAAGCACAAAGACAAACACTAAATATAATATCAGGTCTACTTGCAATTAAATATAATAGAGAGTCAATCATATCTCTATAATATTTTAAGTCTACACTTTTACCTTCTTCATCCTTGTCAAGCTTACATGAAGGGCTCATGGGTGTGCCAATTGCTTTGGAGTTCTCCATTCCAAATCTTTTGAGTAATTTTCTTGTATACTTGCTTTGGGTGATAGAGATTTTTTTCTTTGTTTGTTTGATTTGAAATCCGAGGAAGAATGTAAGTTCTTCCATCATGCTCATCTCGAACTCCCCCTACATGAACTTAGCAAAGTCTTGACAAAGAGATTTATTAGTAGACCCAAAAATAATATCATCAACATATATTTATATAACTAATATATCATCTTGATTTCTTTTAATGAAAAGGGTTGTGTCTACATTACCTCTTGAAAAACTATATTTAGTAAAAATTTGCTTAGCCTATCATACCAAGCCCTGGGTGCTTGTTTCAAACCATATAGAGTTTTATTTAATTTAAAAACATGATTAAGAAAAATATGATTTTTAAAACCTGGAGGTTGTTCTACATAGACTTCTTCAGCAATATAGCCATTCAAAAAGGCACTTTTGACATCCATTTGAAATAATTTAAATTTCATAAAGCAAGCATATACAAGTAGAAGTCTAATTGCCTCTAATCTAGCAATAGGTGCAAAGGTCTCATCAAAATCAATTCCTTTTTCTTGATTATAACCTTTAGCAACCAATCTTGCTTTATTTCTTATTACATTTTCATATTCATCTAATTTATTCCTAAAAACCCATTTTGTGCTAATTATTGAATAATTTTTAGGTCTTGATACTAAAGTCCATACATTATTTCTTTCAAATTGATTAAGTTCCTCTTGCATTGCATTAATCCAATTATAATCATTTTCAGCTTCTTCAATGGTTTTAGGTTCAAGATGAGAGACAAAAGCACAATGATTGAATACATCTTTAAGTGAAGAACGAGTTCTTACCCATGCGTAGGATCACCAATAATTAGCTCCTTAGGGTGATTGTGAACATACCTCCATTCTTTGGGTAGGTCATTTGTACCTTGAGGTTGTTCTTGATGTTCTTCACCTCCCTCATCCTGTTTGTCTTCATGTTCCTCATCATCTTGAATTGTTGAATCTTTCAGAGTGATCTCCTTCATTCTTTCTATAAGAGGATCTGCATCATCAACACCTTCATTCTTCCTTGAAGGAAGATCGTTAGATTCATCAAAGACAACATGTATTGACTCCTCTACTACTAAGGTTTTTTTGTGAAAAATCCTAAAAGCTTTACTAGTGGAGGAGTAACCAAAAAAAATTGCTTCATCTGATTTTGCATCAAAATTTTCAAGTCTTTCTTTACCATTATTTAATACAAAACATCGGCAATCAAAAATATGAAAATATGCAATATTAAGTTTTTTTCCTTTCCAAAGCTCATAGGGGGTTTTCTTTAAAATTTGTCTAATCAAAGCACGATTTAAAATGTAACATGCTGTGTTAATAGCTTCCGCCCAAAAGTATCTTGGAAGGTTGTTTTCACATAGCATGGTACGGGCCATTTCTTCTAAGGTTCTATTTTTTCTTTCTACTACCCCATTTTGTTGAGGTGTCCTAGGTGCAGAGAAATTGTGACCTATTCTTTTTTCATCACAAAATTTTTCAAAGTCTTGATTTTCAAATTCGGTTCCATGATCACTTCGAATATTTTGAATTGAAAATCCTTTCTCATTAGTGACTTTTCGATAAAATCTAGTGAAAACTTGAAAAGTTTCATCTTTGTGTGCTAAAAAGAAAACCCATGTAAAATGAGAGAAATCATCAATTATTATAAAACCATATCGTTTTCCTCCTAGACTAGTAGTTCTAGTAGGTCCAAATAAATCCATGTGCAATAGCTCTAAAGGTCTAGAGGTTGAAATAATATTTTTAGATTTAAATGAAACTCTTGTTTGTTTACCTAGTTGGTATGCATCATAAATTCTATCTTTTTCAAAATTCAATTTTGGCAAACCAAGAACCAATTCCTTCTTAATTAATTTTGAAAGTGAATGCATGCTAATATGTGCAAGCCTACGATACCAAAGACAACTAGTCTCATTAATCTTGGCATTCAAAGATACTAGGCATTGCATGTTTATCTTGGATAGATCATTCAAATCTACCATATAAACATTACCATGTCTATGTTCAACAAATTTAATGCCATCATTAAGAGGACTAGTTACAATGCAAACAGAAGATTCAAAAATAACTTTATATCCTTTATCACAAAATTGACTAATGCTTAGTAAATTATGCTTTAAACCATCTACTAACAAAATATTTTCAATGTATTTGGAGGGAGTGATACCAATGTTACCTATACCGATGATCTTTCTTTTGCCATTGTCTCCAAAGGTGACCATCCCTCCATTCTTAGCATCAAGAGTGATGAATTAGGATTCATCATCAGTCATGTGTCTCAAGCATCCGCTATCAAGATACCATTTCCTGTTTTCTCCTTGGGATGCTAGACACACCTGCAGGCAAAAGTCAAGTTTTTGTTTTAGGTACCCAAGCTTTCTTGGGTCCTTTTTGGTTAGTCATAATGGTTCCTTTTGGAACCCATATTTTCTTTACATTTGAGTTTACAGGTTTGTTAGAGAAGCAAGTGTATGACTTGTGTCCTACTCTACCATATTTGAAGCAAGTAATATTAGACAACTTGTTACTTGAAGAGTTTACATAGATATTTTTCAGATACTTTTATTTCTTCAAGGGTTTATAGCCAAGTCCAGCCTTATCATATACGGCCTTTTGATTTTCAAGAATCATATTAAGTTTATTAGAACTCAAAGTGAATTTTTCAACTATTGATTTTAGCTTGGCGATTTCATTCTTTAAATTTTGATTTTCTTGAACCAGGGTAGATTTCTCAATTGAAATGCTCTCATTTTATTTCAGTAAAGATTGATTTTTTGATTTTAGATCTTTGTTCTTTATCCCTAGTTTCTTTAGTTTATCAATTAAATCATAAAAGGCTTCATGCAGTTCTTCAAATGTAAAGTCACTAGGAGTTTCAGAATTTACCTCATTTTCATGTGCCATAAGACACAAGTTGGCTTGTTCAATTGAGTCTTCCTCTTCGGAGCTTGAGTCATCACTCCCACTCTAAGTGGCTATCATGGCCTTCTTCTTATACTTCTTGGGATCCTTCTTCAGTTGTGGGCATTCAGACTTGAAGTGTCCCAATTTTTTGCACTCATAGCAGATAAGGGGTTGATCTTTATCTTTTTCTTTGCTCTGTTCCCCTTTTGTGAGTGGCCTCTTCCTCATTCTTTGTTTTCTTTTTCTCAAAAACTTCTTGAACCTTCGGGTAATGAGTGCCATCTCTTCATCCTGTTCTTCATTTTCGGTGTCATCAGTTTCTTCATCTGGTTGAGCTGTGGATTTGAGGGCGATTGTTCTCTTCTTTTTGACTTCTTCTTCTTGATGTTGTTTCATGCTCAGCTCATGTGTCATCAATGATCCAAGAAGCTCTTCCAAGTGTAGAATGTTCAAGTCCTTGGCTTCTTGGATGGCGGTCACTTTGGCTTCCCAAGTTCTTGATAAGGACCTGAGAATATTTCTTACAAGCTCACTGTTAGAATATGACTTACCAAGACTCTTTAAACCATTTATAATATCAGTAAAGTGAGTAAATATTTCAGTTATGGACTCATCATGCTCCATTTTAAACAATTCATATTTATGCACGAGCATGTTAATTTTAGACTCCTTTACTTGATTGGTTCCTTCATGGGTTACTTCTAACCTATCTCATATTTGTTTAGCAGACAAGCAAGTTGAAATGCGATTAAATTCGTTAGCATCAAGAGCATAATATAGAACATTCATAGCTTTAGCATTTAATTGGGTCATTTTCTTATCAACCTCATCCCACTCTTTTTCGGATTTGGTTGATTCCACACCATCAATAATTTTAGTGGATGTGTGAGGACCGTTCACTATGATACTCCACATATCATAGTCGAGTGCTTGAATGAAGATTTTCATCCGAGCTTTCCAATAGGTGTAATTGGACCCATTGAAAAGTAAAGGTCGGTTAGTGGACTGCCCCTCGGCTAGAGAAGTGCCGACTTGAGTTGCCATAGATCTTTGACTCTTTGATTGGTTAGATCAAAGTAGGGCTAGAACACCAGACTCTGATACCACTTGTTGTCCAGCTATGCAACCCAAGAGGGGGGGTGAATTGGGTTTTTAAAAATTTTAAACTTAACTTAAGTCTTATGAAAAATATTTAACAATAGCTAAATGAATAAGAAGAGTATAGTTGATTCAAGGCTAATGGTTAAATGCAAGAATGCAGAAGAATAAGAAAGTTCTAAAGAAGAGCAATTAGGCATAACACAAACAAAAAGATTTATAGTGGTTCGGTACCAACCTTACACCTACATCCACTCTCCAAGCTCCTACTTGGGAATTCCAATCCACTAACTTGTATTCAACCTGAATACAAACGTCGGAAACTCTGACTCTAGCTATCCCAAGCTAGTCCACTTATTTTTCGGGTACAAGCTAACCCAATACACTCTGATTCAAGGTTCGGATCAATCTTCCCTTATTTTGGAACCCTTCCAAAATAAAAATAATAACTTAAATAGAGTATAATAATCAATAGCTCAAAAAATACAAAAGAAGCTCCTTTAATGAGCGAATGAGACTTTAAATATACTTTACTCAAAGAGAAGAAGGTTCTTTTTGATTTTCTCAAGGTGGTTGGAGACTTGAATGTGCACTTGAGGAGTTGGTGAGCTTGGATTAAAGGCTTCTTGAATGCTTTGAGTGAGCTCTTGCTTAGGACTGAAAAGTTTGCTTGAAATCTCTTTTCAAAAATCTCTCTTCTTGATTCTACTTTATGATTCTCACTTTTTTGTCCCTTTTATAGCTTTAAAAAATGGTGGAGAATAATCTGGGCTGAAATAGAGCCGTTAGACCACATTAAATGAGCATTAAAAGTACTTAAAATGGGTTAAAAACTAGCCGTTGCGAAACATTCCCGTCACAGGGGTCGACTCATGGGTCGACTCATGCTCATGGGTCGACTCATGGGTCGACCTCTGTAAAAAAATAACAGAAAATAATCAGAAGATAAGGTTCTGTAATTTTTGGTCTAAAAACAGCAGAGGTCGACTCATGGGTCAACTCATGCCTTGGGGGTCGACTCATGGGTCGACTCACAGGCTGTGCCAAGCCAAAAAATCTGCGTGCCAATCAGCTCATTGTGCCATGAGTCGACTCATGGATCGACTCATGTTTTTCAAACATGAATATCTTTCAAAATACAAGTCTAAAAATAATAAAATTTTCATCAATGGATCACAAATCTTTTATTCTATCACTTGATGCTTTCAAATCAGGATTTGATAAAATTATGATTTTGCTCCTGAAAAGTAATAAGTCTTTTTCAAACAAAAATTATTAGTACCCCTTCAAATGCTTTGTAATCATCAAAATCAATCCAAGGAGCAACACCTCCCTTCACCGATCTCCTAACAAGTGATAGATCACAAGCACACCCACCGAAAAACCAGTTGAAATTCTTGGTAAGAGGGTGGTGTTCCATCGATTGTGTGTTTTCGACGATCATCGATCGAGATGCGGTAGAGTGGAACGACATTTTGGATGGCCTTCTTCAACCGACCTCCCTCAAGACCGACAGTCGTCGAGACATCAACGACTAGGAGTAGGCTGCTGGTGGTTGGGAAGGCCCAATGACCTACTAGTAGAGGTTAATCAAAAGTTTGATCGATAACCATGGGGGTTTTGGGTGGTCATCGAAAAAAAAAGAAGGGAGAAGGAGAAGGGCCTTATGGGTTTGGGGTTTTGGGTTCACATCCGAAATCCAAAATCCAATTAACCCATTTGCTTTAAAAGGGATGGATTCAGATTTTCAAGTTTTAAAAATTTGGATCCATTAATCCATTAGTTCATTAATAATTGACTTGATCGGATCATATTGAGTTGATTTGATTTGGTTTGGGATTATTTTATGATTTAACCCCTGATGAAGAATTTATTATATAATAGTCTTTTTTCAATTGTTTTGCGAGCAAAGAGGGAGGTCGTGGAGCCACAGGGACGAAAGGAGAAAGAAAAAAAATTTAAATAAAATATAATATATAAAAATAATATTATGTAATATCTTAACTATATTTTATAATAAAACATTATACAAAAGCATTGTTGCAAAACTCTCTCTCTCTCTCTCTCTCTCTCTCTCTCTATATATATATATATATATATATATATTTTATATAATAAACTCTCAATCGGCAACCATGAGGGTTTTGGATGGTGATCGAATAAGAAAGAAGGGAGGAGAAGAAGGGCCTAACAGGTTTGGAGTTTTGGGTTCACATCCGAAACCCAAAATTCAGTTAACCTATTTGCTTTAAAAGGGGGTGGATTTAGATTTTTAGATTTTAAAAATTCAGATCCATTAATCCATCAGCCTGTTAATAATTGACTTGACTAGATCATATTAAGTTGGTTTGATTTAGTTTGGAGTTATTTTACGATTTAGCTCTTGATAAAGAAGTTATTATATAATGATCTTTTTTCAATTGTTTTGCGAGCAAAGAGGGAGGCAGTGGAGCTGCGAAAAAGAAAGAAGAAAGAAAAAAATATTATTTTAAAATAAAAAATAATATATAAAAATAATATTATCTAATATCTTAACTATATTTTATAATAAAATATTATAAAAAAGCACTATTGCAAAACTCAAAAAATATAATAAATAAAAATTTTATATAATAATAAAATATAATAAATAAAAATATTATTTTAAAATAATATATTTATTAAATAAAAAATATGTGTGGGGTTTATATAATTGTGTATGCTAGGCATGAATATATGTATGTATTATTGATTAATGGTTAGGAAAAAATAATTATGTACTTATTTTAAAATTATTATTTGAGAAAATAATTACATGCCGTGTATCGTACGGGGTTCTAAGCTAGTATATATATATTAAAATGGAGCAACCATATTGGTTAGCCTTCGTTTGACATATGATTGGGCCTTTTGGATGACACATGTTCAGAAAATCACATGAGGAGAGGAAGAAAATTTGGGGGTTCAGATCGGAGAGGATGAAGTGGCCATGGAGGTCGAGGACATCATCGTCAAGGGGGGAAAAATTATGGATGAAGACCTCTAGCTTGCATCCGGTAGTCATCCAAGGCTTGCCAATGGCGAGCTTCTCCGTCGGCAACCATTCCATCTTGAATAATAAAAATAATAAAAAATGGGAAAGATGAGAGGAAGGACCTACCGGATCTAGGTAAATCGATGGTCCTCCCTCTTGATCATTAGGAAATGTA
Source organism: Elaeis guineensis (assembly GCF_000442705.2). Taxonomy (NCBI): domain Eukaryota; kingdom Viridiplantae; phylum Streptophyta; class Magnoliopsida; order Arecales; family Arecaceae; genus Elaeis; species Elaeis guineensis. The sequence goes on from NC_025993.2 coordinate 89,958,717, forward strand.
TGCCGGAGTCTCAGAGAGATGACGATAGTCCGCCGATCTAGACTTTTTCCAACGATCATTGACCGTACTTTTGGAAGAAGGAGCCACTGTTTAATGCTTCCCTCCACTGATCTCTTAACGATCGATAGATTGCAAGCACACCCATTGGGAAACTAGCTGAGAGCCTCGACAAGAGGGTGGTGTTTCGCTGATTGCGTATTTCTGATGACCGCCGATCGAGATGCGGTGGAGTGGAATAACATTTCGGGCGGCCTTCTTCAACTGACCTCCCTCAAGACCGACAGTCGTCGAAATGCTAATGGTCGAGAGAAGACTGTCGGTGGTTGGGAAGGCCCGATGGCCCGTCGGTAGAGGTTAATCGAGAGTTTGATTGGTGGCCATAGGGATTTTGGATGGTGATCAGAAAAGAAAGAAGGGAGGAGGAGAAGGGCCTAATGGGTTTAGGGTTTTAGATTCACATCCGAAATCTAGTTGACCCATTTGCTTTAAAAGGGGGTGGATTCAGATTTTTGGGTTTTAGAAATTTGGATCCATTAATCCATCAGTCGTTAATAATTGATTTGACTAGACCACAATGAGTTGGTTTGATTTGGTTTGGGATTATTTTGTGATTTAACCCCTGATGAAGAATTTATTATATAATAATCTTTTTTCAATTGTTTCGCGAGCAGAGAGAGGCGGTGGAGCCATGGGGAAGAAAGGAGAAAAAATATTTTTTAAAAATATAATATAATATATAAAAATAATATTGTGTAACATTTTAACTATATTTTATAATAAAACATTATAAAAAAGCTCTGTTGCAAAACTCAATATATATATATATATATATATATATATATATATATATATATATATATATATATATATATATATATATATATATATATATATAAGTTTTATATAATAAACTCTCGATCGACGGCTATGGGAGTTTTGGGTGATGATCGGGAAAGAAAGAAGGGAGGAGGAGAAGGGCCTAACGGGTTTGGGGTTTTAGGTTCATACCTGACATCCAAAATTCAGTTGACCCATTTGCTTTAAAAGGGGGTTGATCTGGATTTTTAGATTTCAAAAATCTGAATCCATTAATCCATCAGTCCATTAATAATTAACTTGACCAGATCACATTGAGTTGGTTTGATTTGGTTTGAGGTTGTTTTATGATTTAGCCCTTGATGAAGAATTTATTATATAATAATCTTTTTCCAATTGTTTTGCAAGTAGAGAGGGAGGTGATGAAGCCGCGGAGAAGAAAGGAGAATAAAAAATTATTTTTTTTAAATAAAATATAATATATAAAAATAATATTGTGTAATACCTCAACTATATTTTATAATAAAATATTATAAAAAAGTACTATTGCAAAACTCAAAAAATATATATATATATATAAATAAAAATTTTATATAATAAACTCTTGATCGGTGGCTATAGGGGTTTTGGATGGTGATCGAGAAAGAAAGAAGAGAGGAGGAGAAGGGCCTAACGGGTTTGGGATTTTGGGTTCACATCCGAAATCCAAAATTTAGTTGATCCATTTACTTTAAAAGAGGATGGATTTGGATTTTCAGATTTTAAAAATTTAGATTCATTAATTTATCAGTCCATTAATAATTAACTTGACCAAACCACATTGAGTTGGTTTAATTTGGTTTGGGGTTATTTTGTGATTTAGCCCTTGACAAAGAATTTATCATATAATGATCTTTTTCCAATTATTTTTCAAGCAGAGAGGGAGGCAGTAGAGCCGCAGGGAAGAAAGGAGAAAGAAAAAAATATTTTTTTTAAATAAAATATAATATATAAAAATAATATTATGTAATACCTTAACTATATTTTATAATAAAATATTATAAAAAAGTACTATTGCAAAACTCAAAATATATATATATATATATTTTATATAATAATAAAATATAATAAATAAAAATATTATTTTAGAATAATATATTTATTAAATAAAAAATATGTGTGGGGTTTATGTAATTGTGTGTGTTAGGTATGTACGTATGAAAATATGTATTATTGATTAATGATCGGAGGGAAATAATTATGTATTTATTTTAAAATTATTATTGAGAAAATAATTATATATTATGCATGACATAAGATTTTAAGTTAGTAATATAATATTATATTATATCAAAATCATATGATAGTAGTAATCTGGCATTGTTCTTCAGATTTTAAGATCATGGATAGGTGATACAGCTCTTGATGCCATGTGTATGCATCCTTACTTCCTTGCCTGCCGGGTCTCGGGTGGTGTAGCGTGCAAGTTCTTCTTCCTCCCGCTTGTCCAATAATACCCCTGTCACCCGCCCCTTTTCTCAAGAAGACCAAAATACCCCGTCGCGAATAAGACGGGGGCGCTTTTTGTCGTCTCTCACGGAGCACACGTGCCGGCACTAAGACGTGACGTGAGTCACTTCATGATAAAAGGGACGCATAAGATAACAAATAGGATAATCAAAAGGTCCTCTAAATATACTCTCGTTTCTTTATAGAAGACACACCACTTTTGTCCTTCTCGCGGTGCTTTTAAACCAAGGGCATCCGGTAATCCAAAACCTTTCATTCATAATGTACGATAACAAAATAATATTATAATTTTTTATGTGCCATTAATCATAATCAACGTAGCTTTATCTTCAAATAGTTGCAACAAGCGGTACTTTTTGGTATTAGCAACAAGCGGCATTTGACCTTCTCAGTAATTACAAAGTAAAAATATTATTTTATTATATATTTATTAATTTATGAGATTTTAATATAACAATATATTTTATTGATAATATTCGTAGTACTTGCTATCATCTCATTTTTAAAAATAAAATAAATATTAAATTAATTATTATAACTATTACTGTCAAAATTCGATCCGATTAGAACCACCTGGAGGGCATTGCTTGATCCACGATGGTGATGCCTTGGAGTCGTGAATCTGCACATTAAAAGAATGTTCGTCGGATTGGCTTCGATCTGATCCTTCGATGCTTAAGTTAGATCGGATTTTGGAAGAACAGAAATAATGAGATTATGATAGAGAATTATAGTATAAAATATTATCCTTTTTTCGAATGGGGCTTAGCTTTGGACAGCCTTTAGATGAGTTGGGCTTGTTCGGCCTTCTGAAGTCGGTTTTTTAGCTTACTCGATGTTTTGATAAGCTAGGCCTTCTGATGAGGTTAAACTTCTTCGAACTTTTGATGAGGTGAGATTTTCTCGGCTTTCCGATGAGATAGACTTCCTCGGCTTTCTAATGAGATCAAGCTTCTTTAGCCTTCTGATGAGGTGGGTCTTTTAATGAGGTCAGACTTTTTTGATCTTCTGATGAGATCAGATTTCCTCGATCTTCTGATAATGTCAGACTTCCTCGGTCTTCTGATGAGGTAGACTTCCTCGACCTTCTGATGAGGTCAAACTTCTTCGACCTTCTGATGAGGTGGACTTTCTCTGCTTTCTAATATGGTCAAACTTTCTCGGCCTTCGAATGAGGTTCTTTGGCCTTCTGATGAGGTAGACTTTCTAATGAGGTCAGACTTCCTCAACCTTTTGATGAGGTGGCTTCCTTGCCCTTCTGATAAGGTTAGACTTCTTCGAATTTCTGATGACCTGTGAACTTGTATTAAGGAAAAAAAAACATGATGGATGAGGGCTTATGAGCCCCTCACCATGAGAGTTTTGAGTTTTTTCCTATTAAAATCTATCTCTTTCGGAGTCCCTTGACCTTGTTTATATAGGTGTGGAGGTAGGATCCGTTGTAGAAATTAAGGATTAAGACAAAAAATTTTCTTTATGAGTAATCAATTTTTTTCTTTATTTTGGATTAAATGCCATAATAATCATTCTTTTTCTGAATTTCTCTTAATAGCAAAGGTGTAACTGTCCAAAATTTAAATCTTTATAAAATTGCTTGTCATATGTCCATTCATTATAGGAAGGCTGATTTATATGTCGTATCATATACCCTCCATTTTCAAGTGTGAGCTATTTCTTTAGCTCAGACGAAGGAAGTAGTCGGATTGCAATCGATTCTGTTCATGATTAAAAAATTAAGTGCTATTAGAAATAATTTTGATGGTGTTTGTACCTTTTCATTAGATCGGTGCTTAGCCGATCGAATCATCCCAAGCTAAAGTTCGAATCTTTCATTAGGTTATACTTAGTTGACTAAGTCAAATCATCCCAAGCCGTAGCTCGTACATATTGTTAGGTCAGTTTTCATTCAACCAAATGGAATCATCTTGAGCCGGAGCTCATACTTGTCATTAGGTTGCTGTTCAGCCAATCAAGTCAAATCATTTCGAGCCAGAGCTCATACTTATCATTACGTCGGTGTTCAGTTTATTAAGTCGAATCATTTTAAGTCGGAGCTCATATTTATCGTTAGGTCAGTGTTCAGCCCACCAAGTTAAATCATATGGAGTCGAAGCTCATACTATCATTAGGTTGGTGTTCAGCTGATCAAATCGAATCATATCGAGTCAGAGCTCATACTTATCATTAGGTCGGTATTCAGTTGATCAAGTCGAATCATCTCAAATCGTAGCTCGTACTTATCATTGGATTGGTGTTCAGCCAACCAAGTCGAATCATATTGAGCTGGAGCTCATACTTATCATTAGATTGGTGTTTAGCTGATCAAGTCAAGTCATATCGAGTTGAAGCTCATACTTATCATTAGATCGGTGTTCAGTCGATCAAGTCGAATCATCCCGAACCATAGCTCATATTTGTTGTTAGGTTGGTGTTCAGCCAATCAAGTCAAATCATTTTAAGCCAGAGCTCACACTTATCGTTAGGTCAATTCTTGTCTAACTAAGTGGAATCATCTCGAGTTGAAACTCGTACTTATTGTTAAGTTGGGGGTGGCATCAATTGATCTTCTTTAGTTGCTTGGATGGATCTAGATCCTTAGTTGATTTCTGCTCTCCTTACTTTCGATGTTTCGCTCACTGGGTCTTCAATTTAACTCGTTTCTGATATGAGGAGTAATTCGTAGAGATCTTTCTCAATTGAATAAGATCGATATCAATTGGGTTGCTTTGAGTTTGTAGTAGCCCGATATGGTCCGGGATGGATCTTTTGTCGCTTTACATTGAATGTTGTTCCGATAATAGGAAGGCACATGGAAAGTGAAATGGAGGACTGAAAAGTTAGCCCCCTTCCTGGCATGTCAAACTATTGCTACCAAAATCTGACCGATTAGGATCATCTGGAGGGCGTTGTTTGATCTACAGTGGTGAAGCCTTGGAATCGCAAATCTGCACACCAAAAGAATAAAAAAGCTCGCTAGATTGGTTCCGATTGAGTCCTTTGATGCTTAAGTTAGATCGAATTTTAGAAAAACAAAAATAATGAGATCATAATAGAGAATTATAGTATAAAATATTATCTTTTTTTTCAAATAGCCTGGCTTTGGACAGTCTTTAGATAAATTAGGCTTGTTCGACCTTCCGAAGTCAGTTTTCTAGCTTGCTTGATCTTTTGATAAGCTAGGCCTTCTGATAAGATTAGACTTCCTCGACCTTCTGATGAGGTCAGACTTTCTCGACTTTCTGATGAGGTGGACTTCCTTGGCCTTCTAATGAGGTGGTTTCCTCGGTTTTCTGATGATGTGGACCTTCTGATGAAGTCAGACTTCTTCGACTTTATAATGAGATTAGACTTTCTCAATCTTCTGATGAGGTCAGACTCCTCGATCTCCTAATGAGGTCAGATCTCCTCGATCTTTTAATGAGGAGGACTTCCTGGGCTTTCTAATGAGATTAGACTTTCTCAACCTTCTAATGAGGTGGATTTCTTCAGCCTTCTGATGAGGTGGATCTTTTAATGAGATCAGACTTTCTTGATCTTCTAATAAGGTCAGACTTCTTCGATCTTCTGATGAGGTGGCTTCCTCGATCTTCTGATAAAGTCAACTTCCTTGAATTGCTAATGATTTGTGGACCTGCACTAAGGAAAGAAAAGAATATGATAGATGGGAGCTTATGAGCTCCTCACAATGAGAGCTTTTAGTCTTTCGCTCTCAAAATCTATTTTTTTTTGAATCCCTTAGCCCTATTTATATAGGTACGGAGGAAGAATCTGTTGTAGAAATCAATAATTGGGATATAAAATTTTCTTTATGAGTAATCAATTCTTTTCTTTATTTTGGATTAAATACCATAATAATTCTTCTATTTTTGAATTTCTCTTAATAGCAAAGGTTTAACTGCCCAGAATTTAAATCTTTATAAAATTACTTGCCACATGTCCATTCATGATATGAAGGATGATTTATATGTCATATTAATAACTATTCAATAAGTTTAATTGGATTAGCTTTTACCATCTGAGAGCTATGAATTTAGATCTAAATCTAAACATATCAATTAATGGATTGGATTTGTTTGGCGATATTCAATCCATTCAATACAATAGACTTAATTAAATAGGTTAAGGATGAGTCCAATCTTATTAAAGAAAATATATGAATAGATTACAATATTTTACAAGATAGATTTGCCTCTCTTGCATCCAATTTATAAGAAAGAATAGTTTTGATTATATAGTTTGAGTTTGGATATGGATACTATGTTATCTTACCAAAAAATCTGGAGATGATTTTGATAAAAAAATTTGCATCACAAAATCTATTTTTATTGTTACATAAAATAAGTTAATAAATATACAATGAGATATAAAATCAACTACGTGTCTCCATCTCTAATTAATATGTAGAACAAAACAACAATTTATATATATAAATAAATAATATTTATTATATATTTTGAACATGGATGCTATCTTAATTGAATTTAGGATTACAATCTTAGCAAAATTCTTAGAGACTATTTTAATAGAAGTTACATCATAAATCTATTTTGCTTGTTATGTAAAAAAAAAAAACAAAGCTAATGCAATGAAATAAAATCAAATGCTCATATTTATCCCTCACTAATAACTAGATCAAAGCAATATGATAATCTTTATATCCCATATAATATTATATATTTATATATTTCCATAGATCCACTCATTGTGTTATAACAATATGAAAACTAATATGTAAAGTATTTTCATTTGATTCCATACACCTTCCCCTTCTCTCTCTCTCTTTCGTAAATTAAGAGAATGCAGTGTTAAATACAAAAAGTGTATCCAAAATAAAAGTTTTTTAAGTTTAAAAAAATCATGCGACCGTAGCTATTAGTTACAACAGTGGGCGGAGTAAGAAAAAACAGTGGGTGCAAATATCAGCATCCGAGGGAAACAAGAGAAAAGCATAATAAAAAAATGACACGTCATCATCTCTTCCCGTAGAAGAGAAAGCAAGCGAAAGCGAGAGAGAGGATTCGGAGAATCCTAGATCTCTCCTTCTCCCTTTTCCTCTTATTTTGCTCCTTCAATCGCCCAAAAATTTGAATTTTCCATCAATTAAGCATAAAACTCCTTTTCTTTTCTCTCTAATCAAGAGTCGAGGGCTCAAAAGTACCAGAGAGAGGATTAAAATAGGGAAAAAGAAGAAAAAGGTGGAGAAAGTAGCGAGGGATTCCTTAACGCCGCGGCAAAATCTATGCTCTATTCCCGAATCCACACTCTCAGCTTCAGAAATCTTTGATGGCTATTTCCTCTTCTGCCCCTTTGATCTCCCCTTTTTTCCGATCTTTTCGGGCGGGGGAGAGCTGGGCTGAGCTTTATTCCTTCTTCTAGGGCTTCTGGGCATTGCCATTTTTGCCCAAATAGTTGTTGGTTTTGGGTTTTTCATCTGATTTGACTTGATCTGGTAGATGTCGCTGTTTCGGAAGTTCTTCTATCGAAAGCCGCCCGATGGGCTTCTGGAGATCTCTGAGAGAGTTTATGGTATGCTCGAGTCACCTTCTTTTTTCTTTTCTTACGAATGCTGGCTTAGAGTGTCGTTTTTCTGACTTTTTTTGATGTTATTTTGTTTAAATTGGTCTGTAATATGAATTTTTCTTGACAACATTTGGCCTTTTTCTTCATTTTGAGCGAAAGATCGAATCTTTTCCTTTGTTTTGAGAGAAAGTTTGAATCTCTTTCGTGTTTATAGTTTCTCATGTAGTGTTTTGGAGATTGCGACTTGTTTGCATAGAAAATTATTTGTTGTGCCTTTATGGAGACGATTTAATCCCGGGACTTCTTTGGAAGAGCTCATGAATTTTTCGAACTTGGAGATGTTTACCATTTTGGAACTCCACCTAAATGATTTATGTCCTGTTGTCCGACTTTATTTTCTAATTTTTATGGCCATTGTAAGTAAAACTCGTTCCTTGGATTGTGATTGTTCTAATTGGATTTAAATATTGAATCGTAATCTTGATTCCTGAGGGAAAAAGTATTTTCCCACTCTCATCCTATAAAGACACTCGCTGTCTTTACCGGACTTTTTGATTCTCATTTATTCAGGGGATTTATTGGCTCTTTAAGTGTTGCTTAAAAGAAAACTTTTTTAATCAAAAGCTGTTATCCTGTCTACCTGCAGTGTTTGATTCCTGCTTCACGACTGATGTATTGGAAGAAGATGAATACAAAGTCTACATGGGTGGCATTGTGGCTCAGCTTCGAGATCATTTCCCTGATGCCTCCTTCATGGTGTTCAACTTTCGGGAGGGAGAAAATCAAAGCCAGATAGCTACCATTTTATCGGAGTACGACATGACCGTGATGGACTACCCCCGGCACTATGAAGGCTGTCCACTGCTCACAATGGAAATGATTCACCATTTTTTAAGGTCAAGTGAGAGTTGGCTCTGTCTAGGTCTGCAAAACCTCTTGTTGATGCACTGTGAACGAGGTGGATGGCCAGTGCTGGCTTTCATGTTAGCAGCACTTTTGGTCTACCGAAAGCAGTACACGGGCGAGCAAAAAACATTGGACATGATTTACAAGCAAGCCCCCCGTGAGCTCCTGCAGTTGCTGTCGCCGCTGAATCCTTTGCCGTCTCAGCTGAGATACTTGCATTACATATCGAGGAGAAATGTTGGCTCAGAGTGGCCTCCACTTGATCGGGCGCTAACTTTGGATTGTGTCATTCTTAGGATTATTCCTACCTTTGATGGGGAGGGTGGCTGCCGGCCAATTTTTCGGATTTATGGACAAGATCCATTAGATGCTGTGGATCGGACACCTAAAGTTCTGTTCTCCACACCCAAGAAGAGCAAACTCATTCGGCTCTACAAACAGGTGATTTCGGATTTGCTCCATAGAGTCATGTCAGTTTTATAAAGATTGGGAATTATAAAATTGCAATAGTTTTGATATTATCCTGTTTTATACAACAAAACTTTTAATCCAGTATGCCAAAGTTCTCAAAATCAACTTTCTGAACTGGATTGATGAAGTCGATTTGCAAGCAGTAACCCTGTTAATAATTTGATTTGCTAGTTACACTAGAAACTTGGTTGCTTATGTTGGTAGGGATATGGATAACCCCATCAAATGTCCTCATTCTCCAACAGACTTGTATTTTGAAGGTGGTCTTATACATACGAAGTGTGAGATTACTATATTGAATCTAGACTCTGTTTGAAGTTTGAACTCAACTTCACCATTCGTAAAATATAACGTTATGGCATTTCACTTATTTTGTTCGTGGATGCAGGCAGATTGTGAACTAGTTAAGATTGACATTCATTGCCACATTCAGGGAGATGTTGTACTCGAGTGCATCAGCTTAGATGAGGATCTCAAGCGTGAAATAATGATGTTTAGGGTCATGTTCAATACAGCCTTCATTAGGTCTAATATTTTGATGCT